>NW_026060088.1:0-23127 GCF_023721935.1 Panthera uncia | reverse complement strand
TCTCTTTCTTTCTTTCTTTCTCTCTCTCTCTCTCCCTCCCTCCCTGTCTTTCTTTTCTTTTCTTTCTTTCTTTCTTTCTTTCTTTCTTTTCTTTCTTCTTTCTTTCTCTTCTTTCTCTTCTTTCCATACTTGCGATGACTCTCGTCCTGAGTTTTTATCCACACTTTGAGTCCGGGGCTGATGCGTGTGTGGGATATCAGCACAGCTCTTATGCCAACGATCTCATGGTTAAGTTAAGTTTCAGAACATGAAAAGTCTACCCGTTGAGAGGCAGTAAGGACATATGGTGAGCTAGTGCGTTTTTGGACCTCTGTGTGGAATAAGTGAGTGGGCAGAGAGGGCGTTTGTCAAGGAGAGGGAGGGCGGGCCGTTGGCGCGTGGAAATGGCTGGGGTTCCAGAGGTGGCCAGCGGGGTTGGGTTTGGCCAAGTATTCTGGTGTCTGGATGCCTATGTGAATTTCCTCCAAAGGTTTTGAGCTGGCAACATGGAACCTGCTGGATATGAAGCCAAGGGTGGGGATTGTCGGGATCCTGTCAGGCACAGGGGTGTGATACCAGGGGCCAGAACAGAAGCCAAGGGAAGGAGGTTGGGGAACTTTTTGTCACGCGCTGTCCTAGAGCCTCAATTCCAACAGGATTGCAGGTAGACCAGAGCCTTGTTCTCTCTCATGCTAGCTCTTCTGTTCCTGATTTTTCTTTTAATCTCAGACTTAGCCCTGGACTCAACATGTTGAAAAGGGAATTTAGTGGCTTTCTGGGTGCAAAGCCCTCATTTTGACAGTTAAGAAATGGATGCACTGAGACGTGGAGAGATGTATTCAAGATCATGATAACACTGGAGGTTTCCTGAGCACTTACTGGTTTACCCTTGTACTAATTTACTATTTTAATTAATCTATGTGCCTGCCACATTTAATCCCCACAACACCCTTATGGGTTAGCTGTTGTCGCTATCCCATTTTACAGATTAAGAAGCTAGAGTGTAGCGAGGAGGTGGGGGGAGGCACGGAACACCCAAGGTGATCCAGATGGTGAAGTGGCAAGCTGGAATGTGCGTGCGGGGAGCCTGACCCCAGCACTGAGCTTCTCACCTCTTGGTGTTATTTTGCTTCCGTGGGGAGTAAGCTCGCAGCCAGGGAGGGGCAGCAGGCTGGAGGCTGCACCAGGAAACTCGAGGCCTGTCGTGCCTTCGTGATGCTGTTAGTTCCTGTTGAGGAAATGAGGCTTCGTGGATTCCTAGGAGGAAAAGGTATGAACTCTTGGCAGAAGAAAGGAACCAGCAAAAAGAGATTTGTATCAAGATGAGCCTTGCATTGGTCTCAAATTATACCTCCCTTCACACACCATGAGGGCGTGTGCCTGCCAACTGGAGGGCAAATTACAAATCTTTCTGGTAAGTTACATTGATGGAAGGCTTTTGTGGGCATTTTTCTCAGCTCACTCCATTTGGTGCCAGGCATATTCACTCTGTAATTTATTTTTTGTATAAATTTGAGTTTTTACGTATTTGAGTTTTCCAACGTGGTTGGCAGTTCTAAAACAAAAAATAGTGAAAGGTACAAAGAAAAATATAATGGACACACTCATTACCTGCCGCCTAAAACAACAACTACTGATCTAATGCCTTGTGAACAAACAGAACAAAAAGAACAAAAGAACAAAACTAAACCTATGTTTCCCTCCCTGGGGAAGGGATCCATGATCTTCCCTTCTGAAATGTAACTACTGTTATAATTTGGTGTCTCCCCAGTCCAGGCTTGCCTACTTTTCTGTATATGTATGTGAATGTGTATATGTGTGTGTATATGTATATGTATATGTATGTGCTCATGTATGTGTACGTGTATATGTAGAGGTACCTACAGTATTACAGTGCCATTTTGTATTACAGTTAGTATTAGTAATTTTTAAATTCTAGGTAAGTGGTTTCATATTTCATAATATTCTACAGCGTGTCTCTCTTATTCAACATTGCACTTGAATTTTACCCATGTTGCACTTTAAATCTATTTCACCCATTTTAACTGCTACGTACTCTTTCATTACATGGGTATACTAACTTCCCCATTCCTGTACTGATAGGTATATGTTGGGTTGCTTACAGTTTTTTAAGATGACAGAATCTTTAAAAAGTTATTGCTGCAGTAATGGTCCTTGGGTAGATGTATGTAGACACATGTAAAGCATTTCTCTGGGGTTCATACTGTATAGAGGAATTGGTAGGACATAGGTTGCTGGTTTTCAGCTGTAGTTCACAAGGTATCCTCAAGCGTCAGGCTTTCCAGAATGATTGGCTCAGTTAGGAGGTGCATCACCATTGTATGAACACTTCCTCCCCCCATATTTTTAACAACACTTTATCTTGCCAGACTCTAAATTTTTGCCAATCTGGTCAGTGTGTGGCAACATCATGTTATCATGTTTCAATTTGCATTTCTTTGACTCCTGAGGTTGACATTCTTGTTGTCATTTGTTCATTATCTCCACTGTGGCTCCCCTGGTTTAATCCTCTGCACATTTTAAAGAATCAGGGGTGCCTGGGTGGTTCAGTCAGTCAAGCGTCCAACTTCTGTTCAGGTCATGATCTCACAGTTTGTGAGTTGGAGCCTGTCAGGCTCTGTGCTGAGCCTGTCGGGCTTGGAGCCTGGAGCCTGCTTCAAATTCTCTCTCTCTCAAAAATAAACATTAAAAAAAAAAAAAAAAAACCCAAAAAACAAAGACTCAGTTTTTCTTTATTGATTTATAGGAGCTCTTTATATAAGTTAGAGAATTGGTTATGTGTTGGAAACACTTTCTCCCCATCTGTGATGTTTTAAAACTCTGCTTGGATGGGTTTTTAAATATAAATAATGAAGTTTAAGAATTTTTAATGCACACAAATTTATTAATCTCACTCTCCGTGCTTTCATTTTGTACTTACTTTAGGCAGTGTGGAGAAACCATGATTTTGATTCGATGTCTGCTATCTTACAGCCGCGTCTAAGGAAATTACTTTTCTATGGTAAAAATCTAAGTCAGAAGATTGGGTTTTTTTTTTTTTTTTTCTTTAACTAGAATTTAAATATGATTAAAACAACTCACGTGGAACAAGATGTAGAAACTCTGGACCAGACTTTTATCTGGGAAATAATGGAAGTGGAGGGGCAATAAATAACTACTAGTCACATATTGACGAGGTACGGAGTGCTGGCTCTGGACAGAAGCTTTCTACATTTTATCACATCAGTCTTCCAACAGTCCCTTTTGAAGTAGGCAGTTTTATCCCCATTTTATTTTTTTAAATGTTTATTTCGGTGACAGAGAGAGAGAGAGAGAGAGAGAGAGAGCAAGGAGGGGGGAGGGGCGGGGGGGGGCAGAGGATCCTAAGCGGACTCTCCATTGATAGCAGAGATCCCGATGTGGGGCTCGAACCCACGAACCGAACCATGAGATCACGACCTGAGCTGAAGGTGGACGCTCAATTGCCTGAGCCACCCAGGCGCCTTAAAGATAAGAAAACCAGAGTTAAGGAAGTTAGATTTTACAAGGCAAGTGGCGGGGCCAGAATTCAAATCCAGATCTTTCTGACCATAAAGTCTGTGTGCTTAATGCTATATGCCCCATTGCCTTCTTAAAAGTTACTGGAAATTTGTTTGGGTTCCAACATCTTTGTATGGTATTTTCAGTTTGAATCTAATTGGGAAGAAAAAGCGGGTGAGGGCAAAGGACAGGAAGGAAAAGGGGAAGGACTTGAGATTCAGTCCTAGGAGCTAAAAATCCCATCCTTAGGAGGGTGGTTCAGAAGGAATAGTTCCATGTTTCATAGAACTCAAATGTTAAAAGCCCAAATAATTGCATCATGCAGGTCTGATGCTGAGTAATCACTCTCCTCTGTATTATGGGGAGGGGTGAGGGAGGCGGTGGCTCAAGACGTCTGGGAAGCTGTTTTTGCCTAAGGAATTACATTCCAGGGGACTCCGAGGATTTAGGTAACCACAAAAGCCATTTTAAAAGTACACTTTGTAAAAACCCCGTACTACAGCACATTTCATTTATTAATTATGCTATGGATTAGGGATCAAAGTGGTAGAAATCTCAGTGTACTAGAAATAAATGGCTTTTGGTCTGACATGATTCATTTACCACTTGGAAAAGCATCGTCACTTCAGATGGGCAGGCCGGGGGAGGACGCCTGGTGGGTAGTTAAGGGCTTTTCCCAGGACGTGGTCCCTAGGTTGGGCGTCTGCAGAGCAGGCCTTTCCAGACCTCTCCCTGCCTCTACCCCTTGGAAGCAAGAGGAAATCAGGGGGTCAGGACTGAATGGTGTCTGATCTAAGCATGTCTGAAGACCACATATCTCACAACCAATAAAGATCTTTTTGTCTTTGTCCCTTTGTATCCGTTGAGGAAGGTTGCTGTGAGTAGGTGATTATTTTAATTTAATTTAATTTAATTTTAATTTGATTTATTATTATTTTTTTAATTAGGCTCCATGCCCAGCATGGAGCCCAGTGAGGGGCTTGAACTCAGGACGCTGAGATCAAGAGTTGGAGAGTCAACCAACTGAGCCACCCAGGCACCCCAAGTAGGTGACTATTGATTGCTCAAAACAGGAAAGCCAGATGTCTGCCTTGAGCCACCCGCTTCCACCTTTATTTCTCTTCCTCCCACCCTCCCCACAAATATTTAGTCGGTTACCCATGAGGAGAGAGGCTGGAAATCTATCAGCGGCAAGAAAATATTCTTGTTCTAGTGGAGCGTCTGTTCTATGTGGGGAGGGGGAGGGGAAGAGAGTAGTAGAGACCCAAACCAGTAAACAAATAATATGGAAAAAAAAAAAGAGAAGAATAAAAAAATAATTAAAAAATTATATTCTGACCACTTTTATTTGCCAGATTCTGCATATATTACTTCAATCCTTAGAACCATTTGGAGAGAAGATATTATTATTACTAATTATCATTATTTTTCCCATTTTACAGATGAAGAAACCGAAGCCCAGAAAGAAAGGAAGTGACCTCTCTTCCTAGCTAGAAAGTCCTTTGCAGTATTTGTTAAGCCAGTGGCCAGGCTCTTATTCCCAGTGCTCACCTTCCAGCTGAAAAGGAGCAAGGTCATTTCAGATAGCGGTAGGAGCTGTGGTGGCTATAAAGCAAGACAGCAGGACAGAGCAGGACCATGGGCTGGGGGCTGTTTTAGGTGGGATGATGGCAGGGGGAGGGCTCCTCCAGAAGACAGGGTCCAAGCTGAGATCTGAACGGTGGGAGGTGCCAGGGTTGTGAGGCTCACCTAGCAGGGCAGATGGAAGCTTCTGGCAGGAAGGAGTTAATGCTTTGCCTATGCCCTACACTGGTTCATTAGGGCCTTAAAAGGGGGAAGAACGTAGTGGCTGTAAATGTTACAATCTTACCTTTGGCCCTTAGGGATTCTGTCTTTCAACCTTGGTTCAGTAATAACTTGTGACTGCCCAACAGGGCTTCCTTTTAGGAAACGAAAGAGAATGGCTTGTTACATTCAAATATGCCATAAAAGTATCTCCATTTATTTCAGTGTCTGATGACCCGAGCTTGGGGAGGCTGCCGAGGCTTTGAAAGGGTCTGAAGAGGCCCTTTAGAGCAGAGATGAAAAGGGGGTGGGGAATCCTCAATTCTAAACAAAGAGTCGCAATGGGAAGATAGCCAAACGCTGTTTTTGGAGAGGGTGAGAGGGGAAAAAAAAGGTAGAGATGGTTAGTTGGAAAATGTGGTTTTATATACTGAGTTTGGGTAGGGGTACCTGAGAATCTAGGACAGTGTGGACATCATGGGGGCGCTCTGGGACAGCAGACACCCCAGCCCCAGCCTTTTGCTTACTGGTTAGTTTGTGAAAACAGGGGCTGTGTCTAACTGGAACAACCAAGGGGGACTAAGGGAGGTTGGATCCATGTGGCTTTCAAGTTCTCGAGTGTTCTGTTTCCTGTAAAAGTTCCAGGTTTTGGGTCGGGGTGTGTGTGTGTGTGTGTGTGTGTGTGTGTGTGTGTGTGTGTATGTGTGTGTGTGTGTTGCACCTTAATGTGGAGAGATGGGTTTGGGCCAGTGGGAAAGAGAGAGACCCCCCAGCACAGAGTGACAGGATTTGATAGGAAGCAGAAGGAGGGCTTTGCTGCCTTTATTCCATAGGAAATCTTGCACAATGCCATATGCTGCTGGATTCCGTAGCTGCTGCATAGGGTGTGATTTGGTTCATGCTCACTCTGCAAACAGGAAACGGTGCTCACTGCTGTGTGTGCTTTTCATGGAGATAAAGTGTCAGAAGCAGGGCCTCAAAAGTATCACTGATGCAGTGCCCACACCCGGAAAGCCAAGTGTTGGGGTGGCAGTGGGGGCATGGAAAGGCCGAGGAGGGAGCTGGGGGGCTGTAATTCATATGATTAGTTGGGGAGTGGCATCAGTAGGGGTGAAAATATTGATGGACTCTTTTTGGTTTTGAACGTGAAGTTTGGGCTTTTCAGATGTATCTGAGGATTTTTAAATGTTTCTGAAGTGCTGGAGTTTGGACGTTAGATCATTAGATCACCGTGTAAGTCCACTCCTGTGGACACATTTCAGCGGATTATTTTCAAGACGCCATGAAAACATGAGGCTTTCAAGGCTGGGTGACTTGTTCAGGTACCCCCCCCCCCCCCACCCTTTTTTTTGGCCAAACCATGCAAACATTGGTATTCAAAAATATTTTGTTACTTTTCTTGGCAACCAGTCCCAAGAAGAAATTGCAACACAACCTCTGAGTTAGGAGGCAACTTTCTGGGGAGAAGGCGGGGGTGGGGAGGTTTGGAGTTTGAATCAAAAACAGACACCGAAGCTTTAATAAAATAAATGAAGCGGAGCCCTTTCAGCTCACGGCGGACCGTATTGGTGTGGGTCAGGCAGCCTAGTGGAAATTGACAGGCTGAGAACTGGGACATAAACAAAAATGTCAGTCCCTGGGAGTCTTGTTCGCTGGACAATGTCTCAATTGTTTCCTTGGTTTTCAAGGCAGCAGGGGAGAGTGGAATATTAACTGTTTACTGCCCAAGGCTGGCTGGAAAATCGCTGTGGGGGGGGGGTGGGAAGAAGACAAAATCACATTTTTATTTAGAAACTGTTAAACAGGCTGGTAAATGATAGGAGTGGTGCAGATAGTATTCTCCTTAATTATCTGCCATTTGGCTCCCCATGTTTGGACTGTGTGTGTGTGTGCGTACGTGTGTGTGTACGCGCGGGTATGAAGGAAGAATGGGGTATTTCTTTTACAGCTTAAATGTTAGCCTTGCATATTGTCAGTTTTTAAAGATAGTGACAGTGGGGTTAGGGAAGGAAGCGGAATTTCTGATAACAATTTAAATTTCAGCTATCAGCTGATATCCTGTTAGTGTTTGTTTCTCTGAGAATGCTTGGATGGAATAAAAACCAAGTGGTAGGAATTCTATAAAACAAAACATATTCTACTACCCATAAAAATGTCCTTAGTGATAAAGAAAGGGGGAAAAATAAGTAGATCTTCGAGAGGGAACTGGGTACAAAGAAGGTCCAGAAGTCTATTCACTTTTGAATTTACTTGATTAGAGAAACAAACAGCAAAGCCTAGTGTATCAGCCTTTATCTGGGCAAAGTTCAAAACTCAACTGGTAATTATGTCCTTAGAAGCTTTAAAAGGACTGTGTTGTTACAAAAGCAGAGACCAAGCTTACTTTTTGGGGACAGAATGCTCTGGGGTTGTTTGTTAGATAAACTTGTTTTAATAAATAGGGGTCAGGGGAGAGGTTCCCGTTCTTGGAAGACTCGGATTCTGACTCCCTGATAAGTGGCAGTGGTTGTCTTTCTCTCCCTTTTAACTTTTAAGCCAGAGGTTTGCAGCAGCTAAAGTCCGCTTTGGCTCTTGCTTCCTGTCAGACAGGAAATCACTTCCTTAGCCAAAATTACAAGCTGTGGCAGAACTCCGCGGCCACACCGAAAAGAGCATGTTTTTCCCAGAAGACTGTGTTTCTAGATGCGGAAGAATAAATTGGTACGCCGTGTGATTGCAGTGTGCTCAAAATACTTAGGGAAGAGTGTCCCCCAGACAAGGGGGTGGTGGTGAGTTTGAGGCTGCCTGTGGGGAGCCCCGGCCTCTCTGAGCCACATCAAACTTCAGGCCGGGGGCGTGAGATCTCACATTGTTTATTTGGGAGCCCTGAGGTCTTAGGGGTGGCAGTCAGCTAAGCTCTGCTTGACTACCCCACGGATTCCAGCGGTCCTGGAAATCCATTGTCAGGTTTTTTGCGTATTATTCTCCCCTCCCCTCCCCTCCCCCACTCTGATCTGTCCTTCAAGGATCACCCCTGGCCCCCCACCCCCTTTCAGGTAAGTCAGATTCTCAACCTCATGGCTTCTTTCAAGAGACCGTTTAGTGACTTTGGGCGTTGCTGATGGGCACAGTCCCCAGTGGCTGGAGCGGGGGCTCGGGTTTCTCAGGCGGTACAGCAGGCCCATGTGACCCCCCAGGAGGAACCAGGCGAGGCCGGGTCTGTACCGGGGATGCTGCTTTTCAGATACATTTCCTTACTTTAAGGGAGAGGCATAAACTCTGCTCGTAAGAAGGGTTAACCTCTGTGATGACTTATAAAAACTTCAATCTCCCAATTTCCCCCCTCCGTCTGGGTATTAATGAGGGAATCGGTAATCGCTGTTGCAGGCATTAACGTCAAAGCATCAGTCCTCAGTGTTTCCCGTGGCCTTATTGGGACAAGACTTCGGAGGAAAGAGAAGGCTGTGTCACCTAGGAAATTTGCTCTTCCATTGAGATGAAAGGACAGTGAATTAAGTGCCTACTTTTAACTCTTGACCTGCTAGTGCGCAGAGCCAGCTAACAAACTGGGAATTCCCTTTGTCGAGGAAAAGATCAGAACGTGGTCTGTACGGTTCCAGGGGAGAATCAATAACTGTCAGAGGGAAAAAGGGAGGAAAAGCAGGCACTACCTTGCCCTCTCGAGAGGCTCCGTATTTTCAATCTCGTCCTGCTCAAGAGCAAGAGGATGTTTCTAAAAGAATCTCTTTGGTGACTGAGAAGTGAAGAGAGCCTTAGAAGCATGGCGGGAGGAAATAAGAGGAAAGGGGCAAACGTTGTCATTCTACATCGGTTTGTTTTGTTGTTAACAAAGGGCGGAGATCCCTCCTCACTGAACTTTTGCTGGGGTTGGGGGAGGGCGTGGCGACACCTAACTCGGCCACCGTTTGGACGTGGCGTTCAGTAGACATGTTATTTCTGTGGAAGAAGTGATGTCTGTGAAGATGACCTTTACTCAGCCATTCAGTGGGTCCCTTCGTAACCTCCTCCACAGCTAAGCTCGCAGGCCAGAAGGGCCTCCTCAGACCCCCATGTCCTTGGCCCAACCCTCTCTGCACTCACTCTTGCCACTTTGTCTTGAAACTGGCCGGCTCGCCCCCGGACTGGAAAGAAGCTCCTTAGTGCCTGGTTAGTTCCTAATCTCTCTCTCTCTCTCTCTCTCTCTCTCTCTCTCTCTCTCTCTGCCCTCCCCCCGCCCCCCTTGTCCCACGTGCTCAGAAAATACATCCACGAGAAAAAGGACCTCATCGTATTTCCCTAACAGACTTAGCCTAGGCATGTAACCCAGTAGGGATAGACGTGAACATTTTCCTGACGTAGACAGGTGGCTTTTACTGCGTTGGGTCCCATTTTTTCTTATGTGGTTCTTTTACGGTCCTACCCCCCCCCCCCTTGTCATCTTCTTCCCCTTTTAGGGGGGGGGGGGGGAGGTGGTTGTGTGGCAGGTGAAGGGGATGAGCAGATAATGGTTAAGGGAAAAACGTAGTCCTTCTGGGCCGGATGATTTAGTTGGGAGTTATCTAGGTAAAAAATCAACCCAATTAAGGGCCCATTAGGTGTTTTAATAGCAACTAAGTTGTATAAGCTGAGGAAGGAGTTGAACCAAGACCTGGAGGTCAAGGCTTTGTGGTCTGTGACAATTCCCCTGGAGCTTTGGGCTCCCGGGACACTCTGGGGTCTTAATAAAATGAGTGAGGGTTTCATTCTTAGCGCTTTACTACCAAAGACTCAATAATAAATCGGGTGTAATGCTTTTGCCCTAAACGTTAACAGCCAGAGACAGCGAGCAAGAGACCACGGTGTGTGTGTTTATTGATACACATAGAACATGTGCAATTTGTTGGGGGCTATGCATCCCCTTTCTCATTTTACATCAGGAAGGATGACACTGACTGAAATCAGGCCCTGGGAACTTTAAATTTCAATCCTATCTCCCCTGCTTGACCACAGTGCTCACAGATAGGACCGTGTTTTTGTTGTGAACTTAATTATACACTTCCTGTCATCTCTCTGGGGTGGCCCTCCTAAGCCTGACTTTAGGAAATAGCTCTAAGCTCATGAACCAGCCCCCAATTACCTACCTGCCTTCTTCCTTGGGGTAGCAGTATTTGGAGATGTAAATTTGACTTTAGAGAGACACATTCTTCTGATGATAGGCTAATGCTTGTGTTTACTAATAAACTTCCCCTTTGACAGCCATTGGCTTCAGGGCCCCAGACTAAACTATTTGACTGCTTTTATGCGGGGGCCAAGAAACATACTCCTCTCCTCCCTGGTTTCTTCAACAGTGAAGCAGTGACATTTTTCATTGCCCTCCGAATTGGAGAAGATGGCTCTGCCTTGGTCCTGTCCTGTGACCCTACTCTGGCTGGAAGGGAGGGAGGCCGGCCGGGAGGGAGGGAGGGAGGGAGGGAGGAAGGAGATGGGAATGCTGGAGGACCCAGGAGGAGGTGTGAGCTCTGGGCTAAGGGAAATTACACTGTGGGGCATGACTTTGATTCCATTATCTGAAGCTGTTGAATCCAGTCTGCTACCCCCCAGGCCTCCCTCTCTCCCTGGCTTTGCTTCTCTGGAGACTCCTCCATTGGTTGATTCTGGGCCTCTCCCAAGGAGCCAGAGGCTGGAGAAAGAAAAAGGGGCCAAAAAAAGAGCAGTGAAAGAGTTTTTATTTAGCAGAAAGGGAACTCTGCCAAGAGATTTGGTAAATATTAAACTGAAGGGCCAAGCACGGGGAGGTTAGGCGGAGGGAGAAGAGAAAGTGTGTGTGCACGCGTGCGTGCTCGCTCGTGATGTGTGCGCGCGTGCATGTGATCTTGCAGGGTGATGGGGCTCCTGAAAGAGACACCTCCAGGAACTCCTGGGAGGAAGGAGGGGGAGGGGCGAGTACCTTGCCACGTGGGGAGGTGTTGGGGACGTGTCGGGGACCCACCGGGTCTGGTAGGCCTGTACCCTCTTGCTTCTCAGTCTCCTGAACAGGGACCGTTTCCTTTGGGGTGTCCACCCGGCTTCCAATCAGTCATCAAGGTTTCCTTTGTTGAGATCTTTGTCCTTTGACTGAAGCCTGCCACAGAGCCCCTCATACCTGTTAAGGACAGGCGTCCTCTGGGTGGAAGGGAGGGACACAGCCAGGGCAGGCTCCGAAGGGCAGCCGCAGAGGTATTTCTTAGCTGGTTCCAGGCTTTGCAGGAGGTTGGTGAACATTTAAATAGTACGTTCACATCTGCTTTTATTTTTCCCATTTCTGCAGGCCAGACTGAAAACTTAATAAATTGTATGAAACCCAAGTAAGCATGGATGTTAAAGAACATTAAATAAATTACATAAGTATGCCTACCTGTAACACTTTTATAAGGTAAATGCACGTGGGTTATTTTGCCATAAATACGCACACAGACCAAGATTTATTCTAAAGCCCCCTTGTTCCAGCCCTGCCGCTGGTGAAGGTACTACTGTTCCCCGGCCCCTTCCTTCTCTCCCTGGCAGTGCGGCAGCCGGGGCTTGGAAAATGCGATAATGATGCCATAAGTACCCTAGTGCAAAAGTTGTTTTTTGTTCCAAAACATTGCCAGTTCACGGCATATAAAACTACCACGGATGCTCAGCCAGTTTTTCTTTCCCCCCAAATAAGGCAAGCATTAATGAAGCAGCTGAGGGCCTGGGAAAATATTTTGTCATTTCTTAAAGTGAAACTCCGTCCCCTCTCTCGGCAGGCCCATAGATTTTCAGCTGAAGTGTAATCAGTGTCTAGCCAGAATTTGTTGAGGAGTAGGCTGTGCAATTAAACTTGTTTATTACTGTTGTTCCTTCTAATGACCATTGACCTAAATAACGCTCTGCCTTCACATTCCCCCACATGTTCGTGCCATGAACGGAAGGCTTTGAATGAAGGAGGGAAGGGTAATCCCATTCCACAGAGGGAAAAGTGAAGTCTCGCCAGGTTCCTTGACCTGCCAGTCCTTGAGCGGGAAGTTGGGCCTGGCAGGGCTCTGGCTCCCCAGAGGCTGCAGCCACTCTGGTAACAGCCACTCCTCTGGAGCCCGGTGTAAGGCAGGGTGGGCAGTGTGGCCCGTGTGAATGCCGTCCGTCAGGCGGCAACCTCACGGGTTGGCGGAAGGCCTGTATTTGAACGTGGGGAGAATAGCCTCCTGTTTAGAAGTATGAAATGGAATATCCAAACAGTTGGGAAATCTTTTGGGTGGGGTCGAGGGCAGAGAAGAGGACATTAACTCATCTGTTCTTATAGGTGGAGACTTTATCCCAAATACACACGGCATGCAAAGGAGAAGATACACGTCTTATCTTTTTTTTTTTTTTTCTTCCCTGAAACTTAAGGGAATTATGTGGGACTGTACTGTATTTTTGTCTAGTGCATCGTAAGAAGTACTTCCTGTCTCCAAACTCACACAGTATTTGGCTCCCACTTGGCAGTTGTGTGATTTTTTTTTTTTTTGTTTTTGTATCGATAGCTTAATATGGAGCCTCAGTTTATTCATCTGTACAGAATGGGGATAGCTGTGGCTTCTGAAGGACAGGACTGTCTTTCAGTTCTAGTGGCTGAGAGCACTGACTTTGGAGATGGGCACATGTTGGCTTTCTCTCAGACTAGCCAGGTGCCTCTTTGCCGTGTTCTTGGGAAGTTTCCAATCTCCCCGTTTCCTTACGGTAAAGTGAGGAACATCGTAACTATCTCCCTCAGGGGTTGTAGTCGGGAGTGAGAGATGTTGTAAGAGTCAGGCGGTCCGATAAACACTTTTCAAACACGATGTTGCTTTGCCCAATGTTTAGGAAGGGGGGGATGCTATTAATACTTGGCATGCTTTACAGATGATAAGTCTTTTGCATCCCTGTAAGGCTATGATAATTCTTAGTATTGGGTTTGTGTCAGTGTGTGATGATGGCAAGAAGCTGTCAGAGAAACGCAGGTGTCAAGGGCATGAGTATTACTCTTTGCAAACGCCATGTTTTCTAAATTCTAATATATCATCAGCTGAAAGATCTGCCTTCAATCTAATAACAAATTTTGGGGGAAGAAAGAAACACTGCTGTGTTAAATTTATCTACCTGTTATATGCATCTAAATTTCAGAAATAAAACATAGAAATAATGTGAGTCTCAGAAGGGAGGAGCTGTGTCTGGGTGAGTATATAATTTGAGTAAAACCTGTGCTGTTTGGAGCTCTGCATTTCAGAAGGATGCTACGTAAGAAGCTTCCAAACCCACTTTTGATCACATAAGGGCATAGGATTTTTAAGCTGCATGGAGAGAGTGAAAGCAAACCAGAGTCATTAGACATGACCGGGCCAGATATCAGCACTTCGAAGATCATGCAGACCAATTTTGCAGGATTCTTTTCTGCAATCCTGCAGTCCCAAGTTCTCATGTCCTTTTTGACCGTTAAAGGGAGTTTGCTGGTAGTATTGATGGGTGACGAGGCTGGGCTGCGGTGCAAAGCTGGCCTCTCCATAAACACACCGTCGAAAGTCTGTCCACATTCCAACCTCTCTGTAGCCCGTCTCTCCGTTGGAAGGAGCCGGGCTGCGGCATGAATGGGAACAATGAGTACAGAAGCTCATCAGAAGGTGATATTTGAGTATTTAATGTACTGCCGTTCTTTTGTATTCTATTGGGAAGAATGGGCACCACACATTAACCTTACTGTAAGCGTGATGCATTTGAACGTACAGGGGAAGAACGGCCCAAAGAATATGCATTTCTGCTCTGAGCGGTTTTGAATAAATCAACATAATAGCCCGTGGTTATTAACATATTATGTGAATTGGACAATGATATATACTTTGAGGACCTTGAACTAAATCCACCAGTTAAGAGCCTGTAGGATGGGCTCCAGAAGGACTGGAGTTCTGGGCGTTGAGGTTGTCATACAAAGAAATGAACTGCAGACCACTGGCAGAGGAATTTTCTGGTAATACTCAGCCCAAAGTAAATTTTCAAATGCTTGGGCTGCAGCACAGAATTGACTAATGTCAGATTAATTGGATCTGGACTTTTAAATGTGGGTCAGTTTGGGTTGGAAGTGATTTTATTATCCACAAACTTCTTTGTACCTCTTTTCCTCCCCAGAAATGCTCTGCTGTAATTTTTCTCTGTTGCCAGGGCTCTCTTCTGAAGCTTCTGAGAAGCAGTATATTTTTCTGTTAGATTTCATAAGAAGTAATGCTAGGTTTTTGATGTAATTATGTTTAGATTTCACAGAAATTTTCAATGTGTTGAAAGTTAAATTCCAGGGCAAAAAGGAACGGTTCCTTGGGCTCAGACCCAGTGAGCCTGGTCTTTTGCGTTAGTCTTGCCAGAAACTTGCCATGTGAATTGCGGGCAGGTCTTAGCGTGTTTAACCTCACGGGTTAAAAAGAAACAATAGCGGTTACGTATGATTTTTCTTGGTCCGTTATAGCCTGGAAACTTAGGCATTCAATGATCTGTGTCCTCTGCTGTGACCAGAAAGTGGAAAATAAAATGGACAGAGCCTCATAATCTTTGAGAACCAGGATTTTCCTAATTGTTTTTCTCTTTTCAATCTCTGGGTACCCTTTAAAAACCTCTTTAACTGGGTACAAGTCTTCCTCCATGACATTTAATATAACTTTATGGACTTCAGTTAAACTCTGAAGTCCCTTTCAGAAAGTTATTATTTTTTTAAAATCTTAAGTGCCTTATTAAACCTGCTGAGGAGGTACAGTCCTGGGAGACCATTTATCACATGTGAAAACAGTCTAGATTTAACTCTCCTTAAAAAAAAGAAAAAGGCTGATGAAGCTTACACCAACTTCCCATTTTGGACATAATGCTCTGACTGAGTAAAACGCGGTAATTTATTTTGTACAAAAAGGTTTTGTATGCCCTTGCTCACTGTTGACAGTTGATGGAGACTTAATTTGTTTAGCTAGAGATTGGCCCACCTGAACGGTGCTTACCCAGAAGCCCTTGTGAGTGATCCAGGACGTCAGGAGAGGGGTGGGACGTGGGCCTTGGGGACTGTGGGGATGCAGATTGGTCACTGTGAGTCATGTGGAGTTTATTATAAGGCTACCCATGGAATCAAGAGCGAGATGCTCTGCCTTGGCATCCGGGCCTTGCAGAGACACGGACAGGAGTCACCACAAACAGGTGCTGCTGGAGGTCGGTTCTGGAAGGCCTGGAAATGGGGTCTCTTCTGGACCCCTGGCTGTTGGAGGGATCTCAGCAGAAGAGTTGCCTGACACTTGGGCCTTCGCCGCTTCTCTTCTCGTCGTCGAGTGCCTGCTCTGGACCTGCCCGCCCGCAGGCCAGCCCTGCTCTGCGGAACCTCTTCCACCCTGGCCCATCCACCTCGTAGGTTCCTTCTTTGTATCCCTTTCCCTTTGGCTTCCAGTTCTTTCTGAGTTAGCAGTTAAAAAACCAACAACAACAAAAACCCCAGAAGACAAAACAAAACAAACCCCAAAAAACCAAGAACAAGAATTTGGCCCCGCTCACCCTTGTTGGGATGGTGTGTCTGTGCCCGTTGACATCACTGACCACTGCCCAGCCTTGGCTGGCTGTCCTTGGGTACGATGCTGCCTCCGGTCCAGTTAGGGAGGGGCTGTCACGTGGTACAGGGTGGGGTAGACCCCCTTGGAAGCGGTGATGGGTGTGGTAGGCACTACCAATGGCGTGTCTAGCTCAGAGGGGGAAGCGTGTCTCTAACAGAAAGCTGTTTCTTTCTGTTTGCCTAAGTCAGAGGAGCCTTCCAGGAGGATGTGCTGGGGGCAGTCCAAACAACTCAACACTCAGGCATTCCTCACAAATAGACTTGGGACGTGCCTAATTAAGTAGACCAGTACGATCTTCTGCGTGCCGAGAGACTGTGTATACAGTTGGGGCTTAGTGTGTTCACCCGGGGCATCTCCTTCCCCTGTTCTCACATCTGCTTGTTAACATTGAGATCTGCAAGGGCTGATGAGTCAACCCGGTTGAGATTCCTTATGAAACCAGCTGTGGAGAATACTAGTGCTTGATGCTTTTTGTGGAGAGGTCCGTTTGCTAATTTCTGACGCCGTGTTCTGAGCATAAATTCTACAGAGATGGTGTGGGTGCGGTGTCTTCCTTGTCTTTTAACATCTGCAGTGTCGAAGCCCCGTGTTCCGTTATCTCTAGCGATAGAGCTGTTGTGGCGGGGTGGGGGCCATATCCACATGCCTGTTGTCACACACAAAGCCACAGGCCTCCAGGAGTCCACATTTAATCATGTTGGTGCTTACGTGGGAGAAGGCACCTTCTGTGTTTGCAGCTGACTTGTTCGAAGGTGCACATGCGTATTCGGAGACAACCTTGTGAAACCTCTAAGGGCCTCCGTGGATGCTCTGGGGCCTTGTTCAGGGCAGAGCATTTTAGTAGGAGCAGTGGCTTGGTATGCTGTAGCAAAACAGACCAACCAAGACTTTGGAGCCAGATAGGCGGGCCGAGGGTTTCGGCCCCATTCCTTAGTACCTGCGTGTTGTAGAAAATTTACTTAATCTGGAATCCTGTCCCCATTTCTTGAAAACCTAAAAAAAAATTCTCCCGTGGTGGAGTAATTGGACACCTACAAGTGTGTCCCTCCTCTCTCTCTCTCTTTCTCTCTCTCTCTCTCTCTCTCTCCTTGTTGTCTTCTTTTGCGTCTATTGAAGCTCTGGACCTTGGGAAGGTCCAGAGGAAGGGTAGTGTCATGGGCTTTCACCTTCAGCTGAAGGTTGGTGGGACTCTTGCCCCAGATTTACTGAGAACAAGTTCTGGGGCAAGATTCTGGCTTGGGTCTGGTGCTATTTCTGAATCAATGAGGCCAGGAGAGGAGGGCGATCATGTAAGAAGACGGCAGTTCCCACTGGATCGCTTGACTGGGTGGTGTTAGAGAGGTCTCTGGGGGAATTTGCAGGAGTCAGTCACTTTTTTAAACAGTTATTAATTAGTAATTGAGTTTTGCACTCAGTGAGTGGTGTGAAATTCTCAGCCCTTTGGTATCTACTAGATGTTCCTCGTTAATTTTCTCCCTTCCCTTGTTAAGGAGACCGTAAGGGCTAAACTGTGTCGAGCTAAGAACCGGTTATGAACGCCTCCATTTACGGAATCCAGTATAATTCCGGGTATCTTCCCCAGGCTGTTTGCTCTGGCCCATCTGCTGAATAGGGCAGGGTCTTCTGAGAGGACAGCCCTGCAGGAACAGTTGTGTTGTGTATTTTTAGGACCTGCCATTGCAGATATGGCCTTTCCTGAGTTCCCAAACCTTGAGCTTTTATTTATTTTTTAAGTTGGACAGAGTCTTATATTGAAAGTGAGGAAAGAACGCTGGGAAGAGCAACAGGGTTGAGGTGAAGGTAGCTGCTCATTCTTCTCTCTGAGAAAGATGTGTGTGTTCTGTCGAGTGCCTGCCGTGTCCCCTGTGCTAGACTCTTTACAGGCGCCTTTAAATGGAATCCTCATGACGTTTTAGAGTAGATACTGTTACCTCCCATATGAGGCACCTGAGTCTCAAGCAGATTCATAACTTACCCAGATTATGTGCCAGGGACCCTCCAGATGGTCTTTGCTCTTAGTCCCCGAGACGACACTTTATTTTTATGTATTTTTTAAAATGTCTACTTATTTAATTTTGAGAGAGAGAGCGAGCAAGTGAGCAGGGGAGGGGCAGAGAGAGAGGGAGAGAGAGAATCCCAAGCAGGCTCCGCGCTGTCAGCACAGAGCCCGATGCAGGGCTCGAACTCACAGACCGGGAGATCATGACTTGCGCCGAAGTCAAGAGTCGGATGCTCAACCGACCGAGCCGCCCAGGTGCCCCCTGCCCCAAGACCGTATTTGAAGGCGTCTCTCAACAAGGGAAAGCTGAAAGCCCATGTTTGCTATGGCTAACGTGAGAAGACTTTTTTTTTTTTCCTATAGCTTTATTGAAATATAATTCACGGACCATCCAGTTCACCCATTAAAGTATACACGGCTGTCATATATCCAGAATTGTGCAACCATCACTCCACCTCCTGGCCCCCCATGTCCATTAGCAGTCACTCTCTATTTTCACCAGTTCCTTCCCGTCCTAGATAGCCCCTCAGGTCTTCTCTGTGTCTATGGATTTGCCTAGTCTGGGCTTCTCATGTGAGTGGAATCCTACGATGTGGGGTCTTTTGTGATTGTTCCTTTCACTTAGAGAAATGGGGAAGCTATTGATGGGAGCTTGTCCAAGCTATCCTCTTCGCACCTTGGTCTACTGGCATTTCATGACCTTTGGCTTCTTCCATGCTGTCTCGTGACCCTGTGTGCCACAAGAAGCCAGACGATAGGAACACCCAAGTGAACTTTTGAGTACAAATGAGGATGCTGGAATTAGTAGTGAAATGCTTGGTGGGTTAGATGTGGGCCTTGGATGGAACAGACCCCTTCCTTTTAATACCTGGTGGCTCCAGTGCCAGTAGGGAGAGGGCTACATGCTGCCCGAGGAGGGTTGGGAATGAGGTTACCTGGCATTCACCGCTAGGGACAAGATCGGCTTTGAAGGTACGCCGGGCAGGCGAAGCTGGAGGGCCTGTCTTTTGTGACATTTGGGGATGTTAGAGCAGATGTGGAGACCGGTCCCCGGCCCCTTGGTGCCAAAGGACTCCAAGGGAGTTTCAGAAACCTCTCATTTTCCCTTGCCTATTCTCACCCCCGCCCCGATTTCCTCCCCTGGTTCACACTGCGGATGGGGGAGCCTTTCACCTTTTCCGTTCCGGGTGCAGCAGCCATAAGGAATGTTATCAGTGTTGAGACCGGGCACAGGACCAAACCTTGCTGGTGTCTGAACTGACACCCAAGCGGGGCCCGAAACAGCGGTGCAGGTTATGCGTCAGCTGACGGCCACTGAGCTGGCTGCCTGTCCTGCTGAGGTTGGTCCTCGCCGGCCTGGCTTGGTGATGATGTAAACTGTATCAGGCAGGTCGCACTGGTGTAGATCCACGCAGGCCTGTCACCTCTCCCAAAATGAGTGGGTTCCTATGGGTCGGGGGGCTGGCCCGGGGGTAAAGTGCTTTGCAAATCAGTCGCTTGCTTATAAGCGAGTTAAATAAAAGGGACCAATACAAATGTTCCTGCTTGGAAAGCTGGCAGTGGAATATGAGAAGTTTTTATTTCCTGGCAGGTGACTTGGTGGGGGCTCATGGCTTGGATCTTGCCTTGATCTCTAGCCATCCGTTGTTTCCTGCCTTTTGGGTGGAAAAAGAACAAACGGTGTGCTTCCCTGTATATGTCAGGGTGATGGTGTGGGGGTTGGCACTGGGTCCAAGACCTTTCTGGTGTCTTGGGGGGAAAAATGCAGAGACCAGGGTTCTTGAAGTTTCTTAATAAATTCAGGTGTTAAGTGCTGAGTGACGAGCTTGGCCCCTGAGCCAGAGTGACTACACTGTTCGTGTCCCCAGAGGTGGACACAGCCCCTAGGATGCTGGTGACCAGCTGTGTGTCCGTAGGGCAGAGCCAGGTGGCCTGGGTGTGGATGGAAGTCCAGGGCAGCATACGGTCCTGCCCTGTCCACCTGGCAGGGTGCGGGGGGCGGTGTCTCTGTGTCCTTCAAACAGGTGCCTTTCCAGCCTAGACAGCCAGCTCCCTTACGTACCTCTCGGGGCCTGTAGAGGAAGTACGGTGCTTACTGTCAACCCTGAAAGCCTAGGTTTTGATGTGATCACGAAGACGTTTGGGTTGAAATGGTCACAAGATGTCCTTGACTCTTCCCTTCCGAGCTGCTTCCGGCTGCCGTTTCCATTCTCGCAAGCCTCCCAACCTGTGGGCCCTGGGCATGAGTCACTGAGCCAGACTGCCGCCCATCCCACTGGCCTGGATGGCTCGGGGCGGGAGCTGCTGGCACGACATCCAGAAAACAAACCACACCCCAGGAATGAGGATGCGCTGTAGCATTTCCGTGCTCTGGACCAGAGGCACTGGGGGCTCACGACGGGCCTGGGGCTCGTGCCCCTGCATCCAGTGCTGCTCTTGTCTCTCGTGTCCCATCGCTGGTGAGCTGGCCGGTGCTGGTCAGCAGGGGAGTACTTACCCGTGGCATTAAGAGGATGGTCAGTTTGACTAATCCCTCAAAGGTCAGCGAGGGTGTTGATGATGGCGCCTCTCTCTTCCCGGAGCACAAAATGCGACCTTGTTCTGCTTAATGCAGAACATTCTAGATTGATAAATTAAACTTGGGCTTCAGTTTTTATTTTATGGTTCGGAATTCTTTCATTAAGGAGATGAGAGGTAAAAATGTCATGGTTTTGCCAGCTGGCTACCAACAGACTCCTCGCACTCTGGAAAGGGATTAGCTTGAGTTTTCTTGGGGGACTGGCTTATTTATTATAGATCAGCAGATTACTAAAGCTCTGTGATTTTAAAGAGATCTAAACACAACTGGAACCCCTTCTCTCCACCTTGAGGCACACACTGATCTTTCTAGTACTGTCCCTTCATACGTTTGTAAATGACAACGTTAGGGACAGTTTTAAAATCGTTGCAGGGTTCCCGGGACCTTGGACATAGCCGAAGGCGACACGCTAGTCACTGAGGGGCTCACGGGCACATTTGCATCACCATATTTTTCGGCATTTCCCGATGGCTGTTGGAGGATTTGGATTAGGGTTGGATGATTTTGCTGTTGCTGCTACGGTGATCTGGGTACTTTTTCAGGCGAGAGCGTCTGTGTCAGTCCATGCCAGAGGAGTACTTTCAGGCCAGTTACCTGTAGCTCATCGGTTCTCAGCTGGGGTGATTTTGCTCTTCAGGAGACCTTTGACAATGTCTGGATGCATTTTTGGTTGTCACAGCTGGGAAGGGGATGCTACTGTCACCTAGTGGGTGGTAGGGATGTTGCTAGGGTAGCCCCCACCACAAAGGATGATCAAATGTCAGCAGTGCTGAGGTTGAGAAATCCTGCTTTAACGTCAGTGTTTATTGAGCAGCCTCCCTCCTGAAACGAAAGCACAGGCTCAGGTATGGGAAAGAATATTTGAAAATAAGTGACATACCAATCTGCAGGTCTGCATTTTAGGTTAATCTGTTTTTTGTTGTTTCTGTTTTTTGCCAGTTGTCTTATGTACTTAAAAATATCTTGGTGGTTTATTAGAGTAGTTAAAAAAAAACCAATAAGCGTTACAACTATATGAACATGATGATCTAAAAACTAGTAGCTTCTCAGGCTTCAAAAAGGCCTGTGACACAGAGAATAGCCCCTTGAGCCGTGTTTTGTTTGCCGTGGTCCCGCAGTGGTATTCGTTTAGATCTACCTGGTCAGTGGAAGAGAGAGCGTGTGAAGTCAGTCCATTTGCATTTCTCGAAACCCTAGAAACCTTAGTCTTCCGCTCCTGTAATCATCTTTTGTTTTTTTCCAAGTGAGAGACCCAAAACAAATCATCCTGCTCTTCCTAGAGTACTCAAAAGTTTTTGTTTGTCTGCCTTTCAAGGTGTAGCGCCAGATTACGTTCTAGAATTCCCATTTTGCTTTCTAAATCCTGTTCTTACAAGGAACCGTCTATTGACAACGCATCATAAATTTTTCGTGGCTCCTCCGTGACATTTCTGGGGAAGTAAATGAAAGGTGTAAATTAAGAAAAGCAAGTGTTTGTGGTTCCCACTTTAACCTTCTGTTATGTTAAATGGCTTTGTTGAAGAGGGCTGTCACTGTTCTTGAAAACTTGGGAAAATCCACAGCAAGCTGTGCCATTAGTTGCCTTTGGGAGCACAGGATGTTTGATGTGAAAATTATATGGCCACATCTAATTGGGTGTATTTTCACCCCACCGGATATCGACTCAAGAAATGACTCTTCCCCCTCCCCTGCTTTTTGAGCTAAATTGTTTAACCTGAATTTCATGCTACTGAGAAAATTGCATTCCAGTAATCCAGGTGCCATTTTCAAATGTCTTTTGTTTAGTAGCATGTGTGTATGACGCAACCATATAAATTTCTAGACGTCCGGCAAGAGCTGGTTATCAATCCCTCCCTGATTTGGGGGATGATAAAGCCTATGACCCCACCCTTTCCCTCCCGAATTTACACTCCTCCCTGTGCCCTGTGGAAACCTAGCCAGCCAGTGGAAATAAAATAGAAGCTCTCTGGACCTCTGCTTCCTGTAAAATGGGAATAATAATTCTTATCCTGCCTGTTTCCCAGAGTTGTGCGTTTGTTTCAAACGAAGTGTGCTCAGAATTCAAATAAAAAGCAGCTAGAGATAAGATCATGGCAATTATGCCAATGGAAACATCAGAATTTTTTTTAAATTTTTTTTAACTTTTATTTATTATTTTTGAGACAGAGACAGAGCATGAATAGGGGAGGGTCAGAAAAAGAGGGAGACACAGAATCCGAAACAGGCTCTGGGCTCTGAGTGGTCAGCACAGAGCCCGACGCGGGGGTCGAACTCACAGACCGCGAGATCATGACCTGAGCTGAAGTCGGATGCTTAACCGACTGAGCCACCCAGGCGCCCCCAGAATTTTTTTTTTTTAAATTACAGTTCACTCGTTTAAAGTGTACAATTTGATGGTTTTGGGTGTATGTACAGTTTTCTGACCTTTGCCACAGTTTTAGGACATTTTCGTCCTCCCCAAAAGAAACTCTGTATTTTTGTTTTGTTTTTTGTTTTTGTTTGATTTTATTTATTTTTGAGAGGGAGACAGAGGGTGAGCGAGGGAGGGGCAGAGAGAGAGGGAGACACAGAATCCGAAGCAGGCTCCAGGCCCTGAGCTGTCAGCACAGAGCTGGATGCGGGGCTGGAACTCGTGAACCGCGAGATCACGATCTGAGCTGAAGTCAGACGCTCAACCCACTGAGCCCATCAGGTGCCCC
>NW_026060087.1:0-23128 GCF_023721935.1 Panthera uncia | reverse complement strand
TCTCTTTCTTTCTTTCTTTCTCTCTCTCTCTCTCCCTCCCTCCCTGTCTTTCTTTTCTTTTCTTTCTTTCTTTCTTTCTTTCTTTCTTTTCTTTCTTCTTTCTTTCTCTTCTTTCTCTTCTTTCCATACTTGCGATGACTCTCGTCCTGAGTTTTTATCCACACTTTGAGTCCGGGGCTGATGCGTGTGTGGGATATCAGCACAGCTCTTATGCCAACGATCTCATGGTTAAGTTAAGTTTCAGAACATGAAAAGTCTACCCGTTGAGAGGCAGTAAGGACATATGGTGAGCTAGTGCGTTTTTGGACCTCTGTGTGGAATAAGTGAGTGGGCAGAGAGGGCGTTTGTCAAGGAGAGGGAGGGCGGGCCGTTGGCGCGTGGAAATGGCTGGGGTTCCAGAGGTGGCCAGCGGGGTTGGGTTTGGCCAAGTATTCTGGTGTCTGGATGCCTATGTGAATTTCCTCCAAAGGTTTTGAGCTGGCAACATGGAACCTGCTGGATATGAAGCCAAGGGTGGGGATTGTCGGGATCCTGTCAGGCACAGGGGTGTGATACCAGGGGCCAGAACAGAAGCCAAGGGAAGGAGGTTGGGGAACTTTTTGTCACGCGCTGTCCTAGAGCCTCAATTCCAACAGGATTGCAGGTAGACCAGAGCCTTGTTCTCTCTCATGCTAGCTCTTCTGTTCCTGATTTTTCTTTTAATCTCAGACTTAGCCCTGGACTCAACATGTTGAAAAGGGAATTTAGTGGCTTTCTGGGTGCAAAGCCCTCATTTTGACAGTTAAGAAATGGATGCACTGAGACGTGGAGAGATGTATTCAAGATCATGATAACACTGGAGGTTTCCTGAGCACTTACTGGTTTACCCTTGTACTAATTTACTATTTTAATTAATCTATGTGCCTGCCACATTTAATCCCCACAACACCCTTATGGGTTAGCTGTTGTCGCTATCCCATTTTACAGATTAAGAAGCTAGAGTGTAGCGAGGAGGTGGGGGGAGGCACGGAACACCCAAGGTGATCCAGATGGTGAAGTGGCAAGCTGGAATGTGCGTGCGGGGAGCCTGACCCCAGCACTGAGCTTCTCACCTCTTGGTGTTATTTTGCTTCCGTGGGGAGTAAGCTCGCAGCCAGGGAGGGGCAGCAGGCTGGAGGCTGCACCAGGAAACTCGAGGCCTGTCGTGCCTTCGTGATGCTGTTAGTTCCTGTTGAGGAAATGAGGCTTCGTGGATTCCTAGGAGGAAAAGGTATGAACTCTTGGCAGAAGAAAGGAACCAGCAAAAAGAGATTTGTATCAAGATGAGCCTTGCATTGGTCTCAAATTATACCTCCCTTCACACACCATGAGGGCGTGTGCCTGCCAACTGGAGGGCAAATTACAAATCTTTCTGGTAAGTTACATTGATGGAAGGCTTTTGTGGGCATTTTTCTCAGCTCACTCCATTTGGTGCCAGGCATATTCACTCTGTAATTTATTTTTTGTATAAATTTGAGTTTTTACGTATTTGAGTTTTCCAACGTGGTTGGCAGTTCTAAAACAAAAAATAGTGAAAGGTACAAAGAAAAATATAATGGACACACTCATTACCTGCCGCCTAAAACAACAACTACTGATCTAATGCCTTGTGAACAAACAGAACAAAAAGAACAAAAGAACAAAACTAAACCTATGTTTCCCTCCCTGGGGAAGGGATCCATGATCTTCCCTTCTGAAATGTAACTACTGTTATAATTTGGTGTCTCCCCAGTCCAGGCTTGCCTACTTTTCTGTATATGTATGTGAATGTGTATATGTGTGTGTATATGTATATGTATATGTATGTGCTCATGTATGTGTACGTGTATATGTAGAGGTACCTACAGTATTACAGTGCCATTTTGTATTACAGTTAGTATTAGTAATTTTTAAATTCTAGGTAAGTGGTTTCATATTTCATAATATTCTACAGCGTGTCTCTCTTATTCAACATTGCACTTGAATTTTACCCATGTTGCACTTTAAATCTATTTCACCCATTTTAACTGCTACGTACTCTTTCATTACATGGGTATACTAACTTCCCCATTCCTGTACTGATAGGTATATGTTGGGTTGCTTACAGTTTTTTAAGATGACAGAATCTTTAAAAAGTTATTGCTGCAGTAATGGTCCTTGGGTAGATGTATGTAGACACATGTAAAGCATTTCTCTGGGGTTCATACTGTATAGAGGAATTGGTAGGACATAGGTTGCTGGTTTTCAGCTGTAGTTCACAAGGTATCCTCAAGCGTCAGGCTTTCCAGAATGATTGGCTCAGTTAGGAGGTGCATCACCATTGTATGAACACTTCCTCCCCCCATATTTTTAACAACACTTTATCTTGCCAGACTCTAAATTTTTGCCAATCTGGTCAGTGTGTGGCAACATCATGTTATCATGTTTCAATTTGCATTTCTTTGACTCCTGAGGTTGACATTCTTGTTGTCATTTGTTCATTATCTCCACTGTGGCTCCCCTGGTTTAATCCTCTGCACATTTTAAAGAATCAGGGGTGCCTGGGTGGTTCAGTCAGTCAAGCGTCCAACTTCTGTTCAGGTCATGATCTCACAGTTTGTGAGTTGGAGCCTGTCAGGCTCTGTGCTGAGCCTGTCGGGCTTGGAGCCTGGAGCCTGCTTCAAATTCTCTCTCTCTCAAAAATAAACATTAAAAAAAAAAAAAAAAAACCCAAAAAACAAAGACTCAGTTTTTCTTTATTGATTTATAGGAGCTCTTTATATAAGTTAGAGAATTGGTTATGTGTTGGAAACACTTTCTCCCCATCTGTGATGTTTTAAAACTCTGCTTGGATGGGTTTTTAAATATAAATAATGAAGTTTAAGAATTTTTAATGCACACAAATTTATTAATCTCACTCTCCGTGCTTTCATTTTGTACTTACTTTAGGCAGTGTGGAGAAACCATGATTTTGATTCGATGTCTGCTATCTTACAGCCGCGTCTAAGGAAATTACTTTTCTATGGTAAAAATCTAAGTCAGAAGATTGGGTTTTTTTTTTTTTTTTTCTTTAACTAGAATTTAAATATGATTAAAACAACTCACGTGGAACAAGATGTAGAAACTCTGGACCAGACTTTTATCTGGGAAATAATGGAAGTGGAGGGGCAATAAATAACTACTAGTCACATATTGACGAGGTACGGAGTGCTGGCTCTGGACAGAAGCTTTCTACATTTTATCACATCAGTCTTCCAACAGTCCCTTTTGAAGTAGGCAGTTTTATCCCCATTTTATTTTTTTAAATGTTTATTTCGGTGACAGAGAGAGAGAGAGAGAGAGAGAGAGAGCAAGGAGGGGGGAGGGGCGGGGGGGGGCAGAGGATCCTAAGCGGACTCTCCATTGATAGCAGAGATCCCGATGTGGGGCTCGAACCCACGAACCGAACCATGAGATCACGACCTGAGCTGAAGGTGGACGCTCAATTGCCTGAGCCACCCAGGCGCCTTAAAGATAAGAAAACCAGAGTTAAGGAAGTTAGATTTTACAAGGCAAGTGGCGGGGCCAGAATTCAAATCCAGATCTTTCTGACCATAAAGTCTGTGTGCTTAATGCTATATGCCCCATTGCCTTCTTAAAAGTTACTGGAAATTTGTTTGGGTTCCAACATCTTTGTATGGTATTTTCAGTTTGAATCTAATTGGGAAGAAAAAGCGGGTGAGGGCAAAGGACAGGAAGGAAAAGGGGAAGGACTTGAGATTCAGTCCTAGGAGCTAAAAATCCCATCCTTAGGAGGGTGGTTCAGAAGGAATAGTTCCATGTTTCATAGAACTCAAATGTTAAAAGCCCAAATAATTGCATCATGCAGGTCTGATGCTGAGTAATCACTCTCCTCTGTATTATGGGGAGGGGTGAGGGAGGCGGTGGCTCAAGACGTCTGGGAAGCTGTTTTTGCCTAAGGAATTACATTCCAGGGGACTCCGAGGATTTAGGTAACCACAAAAGCCATTTATTTCTAGTACACTGAGATTTCTACCACTTTGATCCCTAATCCATAGCATAATTAATAAATGAAATGTGCTGTAGTACGGGGTTTTTACAAAGTGTACTTTTAAAATGGCTTTTGGTCTGACATGATTCATTTACCACTTGGAAAAGCATCGTCACTTCAGATGGGCAGGCCGGGGGAGGACGCCTGGTGGGTAGTTAAGGGCTTTTCCCAGGACGTGGTCCCTAGGTTGGGCGTCTGCAGAGCAGGCCTTTCCAGACCTCTCCCTGCCTCTACCCCTTGGAAGCAAGAGGAAATCAGGGGGTCAGGACTGAATGGTGTCTGATCTAAGCATGTCTGAAGACCACATATCTCACAACCAATAAAGATCTTTTTGTCTTTGTCCCTTTGTATCCGTTGAGGAAGGTTGCTGTGAGTAGGTGATTATTTTAATTTAATTTAATTTAATTTTAATTTGATTTATTATTATTTTTTTAATTAGGCTCCATGCCCAGCATGGAGCCCAGTGAGGGGCTTGAACTCAGGACGCTGAGATCAAGAGTTGGAGAGTCAACCAACTGAGCCACCCAGGCACCCCAAGTAGGTGACTATTGATTGCTCAAAACAGGAAAGCCAGATGTCTGCCTTGAGCCACCCGCTTCCACCTTTATTTCTCTTCCTCCCACCCTCCCCACAAATATTTAGTCGGTTACCCATGAGGAGAGAGGCTGGAAATCTATCAGCGGCAAGAAAATATTCTTGTTCTAGTGGAGCGTCTGTTCTATGTGGGGAGGGGGAGGGGAAGAGAGTAGTAGAGACCCAAACCAGTAAACAAATAATATGGAAAAAAAAAAAAGAGAAGAATAAAAAAATAATTAAAAAATTATATTCTGACCACTTTTATTTGCCAGATTCTGCATATATTACTTCAATCCTTAGAACCATTTGGAGAGAAGATATTATTATTACTAATTATCATTATTTTTCCCATTTTACGGATGAAGAAACCGAAGCCCAGAAAGAAAGGAAGTGACCTCTCTTCCTAGCTAGAAAGTCCTTTGCAGTATTTGTTAAGCCAGTGGCCAGGCTCTTATTCCCAGTGCTCACCTTCCAGCTGAAAAGGAGCAAGGTCATTTCAGATAGCGGTAGGAGCTGTGGTGGCTATAAAGCAAGACAGCAGGACAGAGCAGGACCATGGGCTGGGGGCTGTTTTAGGTGGGATGATGGCAGGGGGAGGGCTCCTCCAGAAGACAGGGTCCAAGCTGAGATCTGAACGGTGGGAGGTGCCAGGGTTGTGAGGCTCACCTAGCAGGGCAGATGGAAGCTTCTGGCAGGAAGGAGTTAATGCTTTGCCTATGCCCTACACTGGTTCATTAGGGCCTTAAAAGGGGGAAGAACGTAGTGGCTGTAAATGTTACAATCTTACCTTTGGCCCTTAGGGATTCTGTCTTTCAACCTTGGTTCAGTAATAACTTGTGACTGCCCAACAGGGCTTCCTTTTAGGAAACGAAAGAGAATGGCTTGTTACATTCAAATATGCCATAAAAGTATCTCCATTTATTTCAGTGTCTGATGACCCGAGCTTGGGGAGGCTGCCGAGGCTTTGAAAGGGTCTGAAGAGGCCCTTTAGAGCAGAGATGAAAAGGGGGTGGGGAATCCTCAATTCTAAACAAAGAGTCGCAATGGGAAGATAGCCAAACGCTGTTTTTGGAGAGGGTGAGAGGGGAAAAAAAAGGTAGAGATGGTTAGTTGGAAAATGTGGTTTTATATACTGAGTTTGGGTAGGGGTACCTGAGAATCTAGGACAGTGTGGACATCATGGGGGCGCTCTGGGACAGCAGACACCCCAGCCCCAGCCTTTTGCTTACTGGTTAGTTTGTGAAAACAGGGGCTGTGTCTAACTGGAACAACCAAGGGGGACTAAGGGAGGTTGGATCCATGTGGCTTTCAAGTTCTCGAGTGTTCTGTTTCCTGTAAAAGTTCCAGGTTTTGGGTCGGGGTGTGTGTGTGTGTGTGTGTGTGTGTGTGTGTGTGTGTGTGTATGTGTGTGTGTGTGTTGCACCTTAATGTGGAGAGATGGGTTTGGGCCAGTGGGAAAGAGAGAGACCCCCCAGCACAGAGTGACAGGATTTGATAGGAAGCAGAAGGAGGGCTTTGCTGCCTTTATTCCATAGGAAATCTTGCACAATGCCATATGCTGCTGGATTCCGTAGCTGCTGCATAGGGTGTGATTTGGTTCATGCTCACTCTGCAAACAGGAAACGGTGCTCACTGCTGTGTGTGCTTTTCATGGAGATAAAGTGTCAGAAGCAGGGCCTCAAAAGTATCACTGATGCAGTGCCCACACCCGGAAAGCCAAGTGTTGGGGTGGCAGTGGGGGCATGGAAAGGCCGAGGAGGGAGCTGGGGGGCTGTAATTCATATGATTAGTTGGGGAGTGGCATCAGTAGGGGTGAAAATATTGATGGACTCTTTTTGGTTTTGAACGTGAAGTTTGGGCTTTTCAGATGTATCTGAGGATTTTTAAATGTTTCTGAAGTGCTGGAGTTTGGACGTTAGATCATTAGATCACCGTGTAAGTCCACTCCTGTGGACACATTTCAGCGGATTATTTTCAAGACGCCATGAAAACATGAGGCTTTCAAGGCTGGGTGACTTGTTCAGGTACCCCCCCCCCCCCCACCCTTTTTTTTGGCCAAACCATGCAAACATTGGTATTCAAAAATATTTTGTTACTTTTCTTGGCAACCAGTCCCAAGAAGAAATTGCAACACAACCTCTGAGTTAGGAGGCAACTTTCTGGGGAGAAGGCGGGGGTGGGGAGGTTTGGAGTTTGAATCAAAAACAGACACCGAAGCTTTAATAAAATAAATGAAGCGGAGCCCTTTCAGCTCACGGCAGACCGTATTGGTGTGGGTCAGGCAGCCTAGTGGAAATTGACAGGCTGAGAACTGGGACATAAACAAAAATGTCAGTCCCTGGGAGTCTTGTTCGCTGGACAATGTCTCAATTGTTTCCTTGGTTTTCAAGGCAGCAGGGGAGAGTGGAATATTAACTGTTTACTGCCCAAGGCTGGCTGGAAAATCGCTGTGGGGGGGGGGTGGGAAGAAGACAAAATCACATTTTTATTTAGAAACTGTTAAACAGGCTGGTAAATGATAGGAGTGGTGCAGATAGTATTCTCCTTAATTATCTGCCATTTGGCTCCCCATGTTTGGACTGTGTGTGTGTGTGCGTACGTGTGTGTGTACGCGCGGGTATGAAGGAAGAATGGGGTATTTCTTTTACAGCTTAAATGTTAGCCTTGCATATTGTCAGTTTTTAAAGATAGTGACAGTGGGGTTAGGGAAGGAAGCGGAATTTCTGATAACAATTTAAATTTCAGCTATCAGCTGATATCCTGTTAGTGTTTGTTTCTCTGAGAATGCTTGGATGGAATAAAAACCAAGTGGTAGGAATTCTATAAAACAAAACATATTCTACTACCCATAAAAATGTCCTTAGTGATAAAGAAAGGGGGAAAAATAAGTAGATCTTCGAGAGGGAACTGGGTACAAAGAAGGTCCAGAAGTCTATTCACTTTTGAATTTACTTGATTAGAGAAACAAACAGCAAAGCCTAGTGTATCAGCCTTTATCTGGGCAAAGTTCAAAACTCAACTGGTAATTATGTCCTTAGAAGCTTTAAAAGGACTGTGTTGTTACAAAAGCAGAGACCAAGCTTACTTTTTGGGGACAGAATGCTCTGGGGTTGTTTGTTAGATAAACTTGTTTTAATAAATAGGGGTCAGGGGAGAGGTTCCCGTTCTTGGAAGACTCGGATTCTGACTCCCTGATAAGTGGCAGTGGTTGTCTTTCTCTCCCTTTTAACTTTTAAGCCAGAGGTTTGCAGCAGCTAAAGTCCGCTTTGGCTCTTGCTTCCTGTCAGACAGGAAATCACTTCCTTAGCCAAAATTACAAGCTGTGGCAGAACTCCGCGGCCACACCGAAAAGAGCATGTTTTTCCCAGAAGACTGTGTTTCTAGATGCGGAAGAATAAATTGGTACGCCGTGTGATTGCAGTGTGCTCAAAATACTTAGGGAAGAGTGTCCCCCAGACAAGGGGGTGGTGGTGAGTTTGAGGCTGCCTGTGGGGAGCCCCGGCCTCTCTGAGCCACATCAAACTTCAGGCCGGGGGCGTGAGATCTCACATTGTTTATTTGGGAGCCCTGAGGTCTTAGGGGTGGCAGTCAGCTAAGCTCTGCTTGACTACCCCACGGATTCCAGCGGTCCTGGAAATCCATTGTCAGGTTTTTTGCGTATTATTCTCCCCTCCCCTCCCCTCCCCCACTCTGATCTGTCCTTCAAGGATCACCCCTGGCCCCCCACCCCCTTTCAGGTAAGTCAGATTCTCAACCTCATGGCTTCTTTCAAGAGACCGTTTAGTGACTTTGGGCGTTGCTGATGGGCACAGTCCCCAGTGGCTGGAGCGGGGGCTCGGGTTTCTCAGGCGGTACAGCAGGCCCATGTGACCCCCCAGGAGGAACCAGGCGAGGCCGGGTCTGTACCGGGGATGCTGCTTTTCAGATACATTTCCTTACTTTAAGGGAGAGGCATAAACTCTGCTCGTAAGAAGGGTTAACCTCTGTGATGACTTATAAAAACTTCAATCTCCCAATTTCCCCCCTCCGTCTGGGTATTAATGAGGGAATCGGTAATCGCTGTTGCAGGCATTAACGTCAAAGCATCAGTCCTCAGTGTTTCCCGTGGCCTTATTGGGACAAGACTTCGGAGGAAAGAGAAGGCTGTGTCACCTAGGAAATTTGCTCTTCCATTGAGATGAAAGGACAGTGAATTAAGTGCCTGCTTTTCCTCCCTTTTTCCCTCTGACAGTTATTGATTCTCCCCTGGAACCGTACAGACCACGTTCTGATCTTTTCCTCGACAAAGGGAATTCCCAGTTTGTTAGCTGGCTCTGCGCACTAGCAGGTCAAGAGTTAAAAGTAGGCACTACCTTGCCCTCTCGAGAGGCTCCGTATTTTCAATCTCGTCCTGCTCAAGAGCAAGAGGATGTTTCTAAAAGAATCTCTTTGGTGACTGAGAAGTGAAGAGAGCCTTAGAAGCATGGCGGGAGGAAATAAGAGGAAAGGGGCAAACGTTGTCATTCTACATCGGTTTGTTTTGTTGTTAACAAAGGGCGGAGATCCCTCCTCACTGAACTTTTGCTGGGGTTGGGGGAGGGCGTGGCGACACCTAACTCGGCCACCGTTTGGACGTGGCGTTCAGTAGACATGTTATTTCTGTGGAAGAAGTGATGTCTGTGAAGATGACCTTTACTCAGCCATTCAGTGGGTCCCTTCGTAACCTCCTCCACAGCTAAGCTCGCAGGCCAGAAGGGCCTCCTCAGACCCCCATGTCCTTGGCCCAACCCTCTCTGCACTCACTCTTGCCACTTTGTCTTGAAACTGGCCGGCTCGCCCCCGGACTGGAAAGAAGCTCCTTAGTGCCTGGTTAGTTCCTAATCTCTCTCTCTCTCTCTCTCTCTCTCTCTCTCTCTCTCTCTCTGCCCTCCCCCCGCCCCCCTTGTCCCACGTGCTCAGAAAATACATCCACGAGAAAAAGGACCTCATCGTATTTCCCTAACAGACTTAGCCTAGGCATGTAACCCAGTAGGGATAGACGTGAACATTTTCCTGACGTAGACAGGTGGCTTTTACTGCGTTGGGTCCCATTTTTTCTTATGTGGTTCTTTTACGGTCCTACCCCCCCCCCCCTTGTCATCTTCTTCCCCTTTTAGGGGGGGGGGGGGGAGGTGGTTGTGTGGCAGGTGAAGGGGATGAGCAGATAATGGTTAAGGGAAAAACGTAGTCCTTCTGGGCCGGATGATTTAGTTGGGAGTTATCTAGGTAAAAAATCAACCCAATTAAGGGCCCATTAGGTGTTTTAATAGCAACTAAGTTGTATAAGCTGAGGAAGGAGTTGAACCAAGACCTGGAGGTCAAGGCTTTGTGGTCTGTGACAATTCCCCTGGAGCTTTGGGCTCCCGGGACACTCTGGGGTCTTAATAAAATGAGTGAGGGTTTCATTCTTAGCGCTTTACTACCAAAGACTCAATAATAAATCGGGTGTAATGCTTTTGCCCTAAACGTTAACAGCCAGAGACAGCGAGCAAGAGACCACGGTGTGTGTGTTTATTGATACACATAGAACATGTGCAATTTGTTGGGGGCTATGCATCCCCTTTCTCATTTTACATCAGGAAGGATGACACTGACTGAAATCAGGCCCTGGGAACTTTAAATTTCAATCCTATCTCCCCTGCTTGACCACAGTGCTCACAGATAGGACCGTGTTTTTGTTGTGAACTTAATTATACACTTCCTGTCATCTCTCTGGGGTGGCCCTCCTAAGCCTGACTTTAGGAAATAGCTCTAAGCTCATGAACCAGCCCCCAATTACCTACCTGCCTTCTTCCTTGGGGTAGCAGTATTTGGAGATGTAAATTTGACTTTAGAGAGACACATTCTTCTGATGATAGGCTAATGCTTGTGTTTACTAATAAACTTCCCCTTTGACAGCCATTGGCTTCAGGGCCCCAGACTAAACTATTTGACTGCTTTTATGCGGGGGCCAAGAAACATACTCCTCTCCTCCCTGGTTTCTTCAACAGTGAAGCAGTGACATTTTTCATTGCCCTCCGAATTGGAGAAGATGGCTCTGCCTTGGTCCTGTCCTGTGACCCTACTCTGGCTGGAAGGGAGGGAGGCCGGCCGGGAGGGAGGGAGGGAGGGAGGGAGGAAGGAGATGGGAATGCTGGAGGACCCAGGAGGAGGTGTGAGCTCTGGGCTAAGGGAAATTACACTGTGGGGCATGACTTTGATTCCATTATCTGAAGCTGTTGAATCCAGTCTGCTACCCCCCAGGCCTCCCTCTCTCCCTGGCTTTGCTTCTCTGGAGACTCCTCCATTGGTTGATTCTGGGCCTCTCCCAAGGAGCCAGAGGCTGGAGAAAGAAAAAGGGGCCAAAAAAAGAGCAGTGAAAGAGTTTTTATTTAGCAGAAAGGGAACTCTGCCAAGAGATTTGGTAAATATTAAACTGAAGGGCCAAGCACGGGGAGGTTAGGCGGAGGGAGAAGAGAAAGTGTGTGTGCACGCGTGCGTGCTCGCTCGTGATGTGTGCGCGCGTGCATGTGATCTTGCAGGGTGATGGGGCTCCTGAAAGAGACACCTCCAGGAACTCCTGGGAGGAAGGAGGGGGAGGGGCGAGTACCTTGCCACGTGGGGAGGTGTTGGGGACGTGTCGGGGACCCACCGGGTCTGGTAGGCCTGTACCCTCTTGCTTCTCAGTCTCCTGAACAGGGACCGTTTCCTTTGGGGTGTCCACCCGGCTTCCAATCAGTCATCAAGGTTTCCTTTGTTGAGATCTTTGTCCTTTGACTGAAGCCTGCCACAGAGCCCCTCATACCTGTTAAGGACAGGCGTCCTCTGGGTGGAAGGGAGGGACACAGCCAGGGCAGGCTCCGAAGGGCAGCCGCAGAGGTATTTCTTAGCTGGTTCCAGGCTTTGCAGGAGGTTGGTGAACATTTAAATAGTACGTTCACATCTGCTTTTATTTTTCCCATTTCTGCAGGCCAGACTGAAAACTTAATAAATTGTATGAAACCCAAGTAAGCATGGATGTTAAAGAACATTAAATAAATTACATAAGTATGCCTACCTGTAACACTTTTATAAGGTAAATGCACGTGGGTTATTTTGCCATAAATACGCACACAGACCAAGATTTATTCTAAAGCCCCCTTGTTCCAGCCCTGCCGCTGGTGAAGGTACTACTGTTCCCCGGCCCCTTCCTTCTCTCCCTGGCAGTGCGGCAGCCGGGGCTTGGAAAATGCGATAATGATGCCATAAGTACCCTAGTGCAAAAGTTGTTTTTTGTTCCAAAACATTGCCAGTTCACGGCATATAAAACTACCACGGATGCTCAGCCAGTTTTTCTTTCCCCCCAAATAAGGCAAGCATTAATGAAGCAGCTGAGGGCCTGGGAAAATATTTTGTCATTTCTTAAAGTGAAACTCCGTCCCCTCTCTCGGCAGGCCCATAGATTTTCAGCTGAAGTGTAATCAGTGTCTAGCCAGAATTTGTTGAGGAGTAGGCTGTGCAATTAAACTTGTTTATTACTGTTGTTCCTTCTAATGACCATTGACCTAAATAACGCTCTGCCTTCACATTCCCCCACATGTTCGTGCCATGAACGGAAGGCTTTGAATGAAGGAGGGAAGGGTAATCCCATTCCACAGAGGGAAAAGTGAAGTCTCGCCAGGTTCCTTGACCTGCCAGTCCTTGAGCGGGAAGTTGGGCCTGGCAGGGCTCTGGCTCCCCAGAGGCTGCAGCCACTCTGGTAACAGCCACTCCTCTGGAGCCCGGTGTAAGGCAGGGTGGGCAGTGTGGCCCGTGTGAATGCCGTCCGTCAGGCGGCAACCTCACGGGTTGGCGGAAGGCCTGTATTTGAACGTGGGGAGAATAGCCTCCTGTTTAGAAGTATGAAATGGAATATCCAAACAGTTGGGAAATCTTTTGGGTGGGGTCAAGGGCAGAGAAGAGGACATTAACTCATCTGTTCTTATAGGTGGAGACTTTATCCCAAATACACACGGCATGCAAAGGAGAAGATACACGTCTTATCTTTTTTTTTTTTTTTCTTCCCTGAAACTTAAGGGAATTATGTGGGACTGTACTGTATTTTTGTCTAGTGCATCGTAAGAAGTACTTCCTGTCTCCAAACTCACACAGTATTTGGCTCCCACTTGGCAGTTGTGTGATTTTTTTTTTTTTTGTTTTTGTATCGATAGCTTAATATGGAGCCTCAGTTTATTCATCTGTACAGAATGGGGATAGCTGTGGCTTCTGAAGGACAGGACTGTCTTTCAGTTCTAGTGGCTGAGAGCACTGACTTTGGAGATGGGCACATGTTGGCTTTCTCTCAGACTAGCCAGGTGCCTCTTTGCCGTGTTCTTGGGAAGTTTCCAATCTCCCCGTTTCCTTACGGTAAAGTGAGGAACATCGTAACTATCTCCCTCAGGGGTTGTAGTCGGGAGTGAGAGATGTTGTAAGAGTCAGGCGGTCCGATAAACACTTTTCAAACACGATGTTGCTTTGCCCAATGTTTAGGAAGGGGGGGATGCTATTAATACTTGGCATGCTTTACAGATGATAAGTCTTTTGCATCCCTGTAAGGCTATGATAATTCTTAGTATTGGGTTTGTGTCAGTGTGTGATGATGGCAAGAAGCTGTCAGAGAAACGCAGGTGTCAAGGGCATGAGTATTACTCTTTGCAAACGCCATGTTTTCTAAATTCTAATATATCATCAGCTGAAAGATCTGCCTTCAATCTAATAACAAATTTTGGGGGAAGAAAGAAACACTGCTGTGTTAAATTTATCTACCTGTTATATGCATCTAAATTTCAGAAATAAAACATAGAAATAATGTGAGTCTCAGAAGGGAGGAGCTGTGTCTGGGTGAGTATATAATTTGAGTAAAACCTGTGCTGTTTGGAGCTCTGCATTTCAGAAGGATGCTACGTAAGAAGCTTCCAAACCCACTTTTGATCACATAAGGGCATAGGATTTTTAAGCTGCATGGAGAGAGTGAAAGCAAACCAGAGTCATTAGACATGACCGGGCCAGATATCAGCACTTCGAAGATCATGCAGACCAATTTTGCAGGATTCTTTTCTGCAATCCTGCAGTCCCAAGTTCTCATGTCCTTTTTGACCGTTAAAGGGAGTTTGCTGGTAGTATTGATGGGTGACGAGGCTGGGCTGCGGTGCAAAGCTGGCCTCTCCATAAACACACCGTCGAAAGTCTGTCCACATTCCAACCTCTCTGTAGCCCGTCTCTCCGTTGGAAGGAGCCGGGCTGCGGCATGAATGGGAACAATGAGTACAGAAGCTCATCAGAAGGTGATATTTGAGTATTTAATGTACTGCCGTTCTTTTGTATTCTATTGGGAAGAATGGGCACCACACATTAACCTTACTGTAAGCGTGATGCATTTGAACGTACAGGGGAAGAACGGCCCAAAGAATATGCATTTCTGCTCTGAGCGGTTTTGAATAAATCAACATAATAGCCCGTGGTTATTAACATATTATGTGAATTGGACAATGATATATACTTTGAGGACCTTGAACTAAATCCACCAGTTAAGAGCCTGTAGGATGGGCTCCAGAAGGACTGGAGTTCTGGGCGTTGAGGTTGTCATACAAAGAAATGAACTGCAGACCACTGGCAGAGGAATTTTCTGGTAATACTCAGCCCAAAGTAAATTTTCAAATGCTTGGGCTGCAGCACAGAATTGACTAATGTCAGATTAATTGGATCTGGACTTTTAAATGTGGGTCAGTTTGGGTTGGAAGTGATTTTATTATCCACAAACTTCTTTGTACCTCTTTTCCTCCCCAGAAATGCTCTGCTGTAATTTTTCTCTGTTGCCAGGGCTCTCTTCTGAAGCTTCTGAGAAGCAGTATATTTTTCTGTTAGATTTCATAAGAAGTAATGCTAGGTTTTTGATGTAATTATGTTTAGATTTCACAGAAATTTTCAATGTGTTGAAAGTTAAATTCCAGGGCAAAAAGGAACGGTTCCTTGGGCTCAGACCCAGTGAGCCTGGTCTTTTGCGTTAGTCTTGCCAGAAACTTGCCATGTGAATTGCGGGCAGGTCTTAGCGTGTTTAACCTCACGGGTTAAAAAGAAACAATAGCGGTTACGTATGATTTTTCTTGGTCCGTTATAGCCTGGAAACTTAGGCATTCAATGATCTGTGTCCTCTGCTGTGACCAGAAAGTGGAAAATAAAATGGACAGAGCCTCATAATCTTTGAGAACCAGGATTTTCCTAATTGTTTTTCTCTTTTCAATCTCTGGGTACCCTTTAAAAACCTCTTTAACTGGGTACAAGTCTTCCTCCATGACATTTAATATAACTTTATGGACTTCAGTTAAACTCTGAAGTCCCTTTCAGAAAGTTATTATTTTTTTAAAATCTTAAGTGCCTTATTAAACCTGCTGAGGAGGTACAGTCCTGGGAGACCATTTATCACATGTGAAAACAGTCTAGATTTAACTCTCCTTAAAAAAAAGAAAAAGGCTGATGAAGCTTACACCAACTTCCCATTTTGGACATAATGCTCTGACTGAGTAAAACGCGGTAATTTATTTTGTACAAAAAGGTTTTGTATGCCCTTGCTCACTGTTGACAGTTGATGGAGACTTAATTTGTTTAGCTAGAGATTGGCCCACCTGAACGGTGCTTACCCAGAAGCCCTTGTGAGTGATCCAGGACGTCAGGAGAGGGGTGGGACGTGGGCCTTGGGGACTGTGGGGATGCAGATTGGTCACTGTGAGTCATGTGGAGTTTATTATAAGGCTACCCATGGAATCAAGAGCGAGATGCTCTGCCTTGGCATCCGGGCCTTGCAGAGACACGGACAGGAGTCACCACAAACAGGTGCTGCTGGAGGTCGGTTCTGGAAGGCCTGGAAATGGGGTCTCTTCTGGACCCCTGGCTGTTGGAGGGATCTCAGCAGAAGAGTTGCCTGACACTTGGGCCTTCGCCGCTTCTCTTCTCGTCGTCGAGTGCCTGCTCTGGACCTGCCCGCCCGCAGGCCAGCCCTGCTCTGCGGAACCTCTTCCACCCTGGCCCATCCACCTCGTAGGTTCCTTCTTTGTATCCCTTTCCCTTTGGCTTCCAGTTCTTTCTGAGTTAGCAGTTAAAAAACCAACAACAACAAAAACCCCAGAAGACAAAACAAAACAAACCCCAAAAAACCAAGAACAAGAATTTGGCCCCGCTCACCCTTGTTGGGATGGTGTGTCTGTGCCCGTTGACATCACTGACCACTGCCCAGCCTTGGCTGGCTGTCCTTGGGTACGATGCTGCCTCCGGTCCAGTTAGGGAGGGGCTGTCACGTGGTACAGGGTGGGGTAGACCCCCTTGGAAGCGGTGATGGGTGTGGTAGGCACTACCAATGGCGTGTCTAGCTCAGAGGGGGAAGCGTGTCTCTAACAGAAAGCTGTTTCTTTCTGTTTGCCTAAGTCAGAGGAGCCTTCCAGGAGGATGTGCTGGGGGCAGTCCAAACAACTCAACACTCAGGCATTCCTCACAAATAGACTTGGGACGTGCCTAATTAAGTAGACCAGTACGATCTTCTGCGTGCCGAGAGACTGTGTATACAGTTGGGGCTTAGTGTGTTCACCCGGGGCATCTCCTTCCCCTGTTCTCACATCTGCTTGTTAACATTGAGATCTGCAAGGGCTGATGAGTCAACCCGGTTGAGATTCCTTATGAAACCAGCTGTGGAGAATACTAGTGCTTGATGCTTTTTGTGGAGAGGTCCGTTTGCTAATTTCTGACGCCGTGTTCTGAGCATAAATTCTACAGAGATGGTGTGGGTGCGGTGTCTTCCTTGTCTTTTAACATCTGCAGTGTCGAAGCCCCGTGTTCCGTTATCTCTAGCGATAGAGCTGTTGTGGCGGGGTGGGGGCCATATCCACATGCCTGTTGTCACACACAAAGCCACAGGCCTCCAGGAGTCCACATTTAATCATGTTGGTGCTTACGTGGGAGAAGGCACCTTCTGTGTTTGCAGCTGACTTGTTCGAAGGTGCACATGCGTATTCGGAGACAACCTTGTGAAACCTCTAAGGGCCTCCGTGGATGCTCTGGGGCCTTGTTCAGGGCAGAGCATTTTAGTAGGAGCAGTGGCTTGGTATGCTGTAGCAAAACAGACCAACCAAGACTTTGGAGCCAGATAGGCGGGCCGAGGGTTTCGGCCCCATTCCTTAGTACCTGCGTGTTGTAGAAAATTTACTTAATCTGGAATCCTGTCCCCATTTCTTGAAAACCTAAAAAAAAATTCTCCCGTGGTGGAGTAATTGGACACCTACAAGTGTGTCCCTCCTCTCTCTCTCTCTTTCTCTCTCTCTCTCTCTCTCTCTCCTTGTTGTCTTCTTTTGCGTCTATTGAAGCTCTGGACCTTGGGAAGGTCCAGAGGAAGGGTAGTGTCATGGGCTTTCACCTTCAGCTGAAGGTTGGTGGGACTCTTGCCCCAGATTTACTGAGAACAAGTTCTGGGGCAAGATTCTGGCTTGGGTCTGGTGCTATTTCTGAATCAATGAGGCCAGGAGAGGAGGGCGATCATGTAAGAAGACGGCAGTTCCCACTGGATCGCTTGACTGGGTGGTGTTAGAGAGGTCTCTGGGGGAATTTGCAGGAGTCAGTCACTTTTTTAAACAGTTATTAATTAGTAATTGAGTTTTGCACTCAGTGAGTGGTGTGAAATTCTCAGCCCTTTGGTATCTACTAGATGTTCCTCGTTAATTTTCTCCCTTCCCTTGTTAAGGAGACCGTAAGGGCTAAACTGTGTCGAGCTAAGAACCGGTTATGAACGCCTCCATTTACGGAATCCAGTATAATTCCGGGTATCTTCCCCAGGCTGTTTGCTCTGGCCCATCTGCTGAATAGGGCAGGGTCTTCTGAGAGGACAGCCCTGCAGGAACAGTTGTGTTGTGTATTTTTAGGACCTGCCATTGCAGATATGGCCTTTCCTGAGTTCCCAAACCTTGAGCTTTTATTTATTTTTTAAGTTGGACAGAGTCTTATATTGAAAGTGAGGAAAGAACGCTGGGAAGAGCAACAGGGTTGAGGTGAAGGTAGCTGCTCATTCTTCTCTCTGAGAAAGATGTGTGTGTTCTGTCGAGTGCCTGCCGTGTCCCCTGTGCTAGACTCTTTACAGGCGCCTTTAAATGGAATCCTCATGACGTTTTAGAGTAGATACTGTTACCTCCCATATGAGGCACCTGAGTCTCAAGCAGATTCATAACTTACCCAGATTATGTGCCAGGGACCCTCCAGATGGTCTTTGCTCTTAGTCCCCGAGACGACACTTTATTTTTATGTATTTTTTAAAATGTCTACTTATTTAATTTTGAGAGAGAGAGCGAGCAAGTGAGCAGGGGAGGGGCAGAGAGAGAGGGAGAGAGAGAATCCCAAGCAGGCTCCGCGCTGTCAGCACAGAGCCCGATGCAGGGCTCGAACTCACAGACCGGGAGATCATGACTTGCGCCGAAGTCAAGAGTCGGATGCTCAACCGACCGAGCCGCCCAGGTGCCCCCTGCCCCAAGACCGTATTTGAAGGCGTCTCTCAACAAGGGAAAGCTGAAAGCCCATGTTTGCTATGGCTAACGTGAGAAGACTTTTTTTTTTTTCCTATAGCTTTATTGAAATATAATTCACGGACCATCCAGTTCACCCATTAAAGTATACACGGCTGTCATATATCCAGAATTGTGCAACCATCACTCCACCTCCTGGCCCCCCATGTCCATTAGCAGTCACTCTCTATTTTCACCAGTTCCTTCCCGTCCTAGATAGCCCCTCAGGTCTTCTCTGTGTCTATGGATTTGCCTAGTCTGGGCTTCTCATGTGAGTGGAATCCTACGATGTGGGGTCTTTTGTGATTGTTCCTTTCACTTAGAGAAATGGGGAAGCTATTGATGGGAGCTTGTCCAAGCTATCCTCTTCGCACCTTGGTCTACTGGCATTTCATGACCTTTGGCTTCTTCCATGCTGTCTCGTGACCCTGTGTGCCACAAGAAGCCAGACGATAGGAACACCCAAGTGAACTTTTGAGTACAAATGAGGATGCTGGAATTAGTAGTGAAATGCTTGGTGGGTTAGATGTGGGCCTTGGATGGAACAGACCCCTTCCTTTTAATACCTGGTGGCTCCAGTGCCAGTAGGGAGAGGGCTACATGCTGCCCGAGGAGGGTTGGGAATGAGGTTACCTGGCATTCACCGCTAGGGACAAGATCGGCTTTGAAGGTACGCCGGGCAGGCGAAGCTGGAGGGCCTGTCTTTTGTGACATTTGGGGATGTTAGAGCAGATGTGGAGACCAGTCCCCGGCCCCTTGGTGCCAAAGGACTCCAAGGGAGTTTCAGAAACCTCTCATTTTCCCTTGCCTATTCTCACCCCCGCCCCGATTTCCTCCCCTGGTTCACACTGCGGATGGGGGAGCCTTTCACCTTTTCCGTTCCGGGTGCAGCAGCCATAAGGAATGTTATCAGTGTTGAGACCGGGCACAGGACCAAACCTTGCTGGTGTCTGAACTGACACCCAAGCGGGGCCCGAAACAGCGGTGCAGGTTATGCGTCAGCTGACGGCCACTGAGCTGGCTGCCTGTCCTGCTGAGGTTGGTCCTCGCCGGCCTGGCTTGGTGATGATGTAAACTGTATCAGGCAGGTCGCACTGGTGTAGATCCACGCAGGCCTGTCACCTCTCCCAAAATGAGTGGGTTCCTATGGGTCGGGGGGCTGGCCCGGGGGTAAAGTGCTTTGCAAATCAGTCGCTTGCTTATAAGCGAGTTAAATAAAAGGGACCAATACAAATGTTCCTGCTTGGAAAGCTGGCAGTGGAATATGAGAAGTTTTTATTTCCTGGCAGGTGACTTGGTGGGGGCTCATGGCTTGGATCTTGCCTTGATCTCTAGCCATCCGTTGTTTCCTGCCTTTTGGGTGGAAAAAGAACAAACGGTGTGCTTCCCTGTATATGTCAGGGTGATGGTGTGGGGGTTGGCACTGGGTCCAAGACCTTTCTGGTGTCTTGGGGGGAAAAATGCAGAGACCAGGGTTCTTGAAGTTTCTTAATAAATTCAGGTGTTAAGTGCTGAGTGACGAGCTTGGCCCCTGAGCCAGAGTGACTACACTGTTCGTGTCCCCAGAGGTGGACACAGCCCCTAGGATGCTGGTGACCAGCTGTGTGTCCGTAGGGCAGAGCCAGGTGGCCTGGGTGTGGATGGAAGTCCAGGGCAGCATACGGTCCTGCCCTGTCCACCTGGCAGGGTGCGGGGGGCGGTGTCTCTGTGTCCTTCAAACAGGTGCCTTTCCAGCCTAGACAGCCAGCTCCCTTACGTACCTCTCGGGGCCTGTAGAGGAAGTACGGTGCTTACTGTCAACCCTGAAAGCCTAGGTTTTGATGTGATCACGAAGACGTTTGGGTTGAAATGGTCACAAGATGTCCTTGACTCTTCCCTTCCGAGCTGCTTCCGGCTGCCGTTTCCATTCTCGCAAGCCTCCCAACCTGTGGGCCCTGGGCATGAGTCACTGAGCCAGACTGCCGCCCATCCCACTGGCCTGGATGGCTCGGGGCGGGAGCTGCTGGCACGACATCCAGAAAACAAACCACACCCCAGGAATGAGGATGCGCTGTAGCATTTCCGTGCTCTGGACCAGAGGCACTGGGGGCTCACGACGGGCCTGGGGCTCGTGCCCCTGCATCCAGTGCTGCTCTTGTCTCTCGTGTCCCATCGCTGGTGAGCTGGCCGGTGCTGGTCAGCAGGGGAGTACTTACCCGTGGCATTAAGAGGATGGTCAGTTTGACTAATCCCTCAAAGGTCAGCGAGGGTGTTGATGATGGCGCCTCTCTCTTCCCGGAGCACAAAATGCGACCTTGTTCTGCTTAATGCAGAACATTCTAGATTGATAAATTAAACTTGGGCTTCAGTTTTTATTTTATGGTTCGGAATTCTTTCATTAAGGAGATGAGAGGTAAAAATGTCATGGTTTTGCCAGCTGGCTACCAACAGACTCCTCGCACTCTGGAAAGGGATTAGCTTGAGTTTTCTTGGGGGACTGGCTTATTTATTATAGATCAGCAGATTACTAAAGCTCTGTGATTTTAAAGAGATCTAAACACAACTGGAACCCCTTCTCTCCACCTTGAGGCACACACTGATCTTTCTAGTACTGTCCCTTCATACGTTTGTAAATGACAACGTTAGGGACAGTTTTAAAATCGTTGCAGGGTTCCCGGGACCTTGGACATAGCCGAAGGCGACACGCTAGTCACTGAGGGGCTCACGGGCACATTTGCATCACCATATTTTTCGGCATTTCCCGATGGCTGTTGGAGGATTTGGATTAGGGTTGGATGATTTTGCTGTTGCTGCTACGGTGATCTGGGTACTTTTTCAGGCGAGAGCGTCTGTGTCAGTCCATGCCAGAGGAGTACTTTCAGGCCAGTTACCTGTAGCTCATCGGTTCTCAGCTGGGGTGATTTTGCTCTTCAGGAGACCTTTGACAATGTCTGGATGCATTTTTGGTTGTCACAGCTGGGAAGGGGATGCTACTGTCACCTAGTGGGTGGTAGGGATGTTGCTAGGGTAGCCCCCACCACAAAGGATGATCAAATGTCAGCAGTGCTGAGGTTGAGAAATCCTGCTTTAACGTCAGTGTTTATTGAGCAGCCTCCCTCCTGAAACGAAAGCACAGGCTCAGGTATGGGAAAGAATATTTGAAAATAAGTGACATACCAATCTGCAGGTCTGCATTTTAGGTTAATCTGTTTTTTGTTGTTTCTGTTTTTTGCCAGTTGTCTTATGTACTTAAAAATATCTTGGTGGTTTATTAGAGTAGTTAAAAAAAAACCAATAAGCGTTACAACTATATGAACATGATGATCTAAAAACTAGTAGCTTCTCAGGCTTCAAAAAGGCCTGTGACACAGAGAATAGCCCCTTGAGCCGTGTTTTGTTTGCCGTGGTCCCGCAGTGGTATTCGTTTAGATCTACCTGGTCAGTGGAAGAGAGAGCGTGTGAAGTCAGTCCATTTGCATTTCTCGAAACCCTAGAAACCTTAGTCTTCCGCTCCTGTAATCATCTTTTGTTTTTTTCCAAGTGAGAGACCCAAAACAAATCATCCTGCTCTTCCTAGAGTACTCAAAAGTTTTTGTTTGTCTGCCTTTCAAGGTGTAGCGCCAGATTACGTTCTAGAATTCCCATTTTGCTTTCTAAATCCTGTTCTTACAAGGAACCGTCTATTGACAACGCATCATAAATTTTTCGTGGCTCCTCCGTGACATTTCTGGGGAAGTAAATGAAAGGTGTAAATTAAGAAAAGCAAGTGTTTGTGGTTCCCACTTTAACCTTCTGTTATGTTAAATGGCTTTGTTGAAGAGGGCTGTCACTGTTCTTGAAAACTTGGGAAAATCCACAGCAAGCTGTGCCATTAGTTGCCTTTGGGAGCACAGGATGTTTGATGTGAAAATTATATGGCCACATCTAATTGGGTGTATTTTCACCCCACCGGATATCGACTCAAGAAATGACTCTTCCCCCTCCCCTGCTTTTTGAGCTAAATTGTTTAACCTGAATTTCATGCTACTGAGAAAATTGCATTCCAGTAATCCAGGTGCCATTTTCAAATGTCTTTTGTTTAGTAGCATGTGTGTATGACGCAACCATATAAATTTCTAGACGTCCGGCAAGAGCTGGTTATCAATCCCTCCCTGATTTGGGGGATGATAAAGCCTATGACCCCACCCTTTCCCTCCCGAATTTACACTCCTCCCTGTGCCCTGTGGAAACCTAGCCAGCCAGTGGAAATAAAATAGAAGCTCTCTGGACCTCTGCTTCCTGTAAAATGGGAATAATAATTCTTATCCTGCCTGTTTCCCAGAGTTGTGCGTTTGTTTCAAACGAAGTGTGCTCAGAATTCAAATAAAAAGCAGCTAGAGATAAGATCATGGCAATTATGCCAATGGAAACATCAGAATTTTTTTTAAATTTTTTTTAACTTTTATTTATTATTTTTGAGACAGAGACAGAGCATGAATAGGGGAGGGTCAGAAAAAGAGGGAGACACAGAATCCGAAACAGGCTCTGGGCTCTGAGTGGTCAGCACAGAGCCCGACGCGGGGGTCGAACTCACAGACCGCGAGATCATGACCTGAGCTGAAGTCGGATGCTTAACCGACTGAGCCACCCAGGCGCCCCCAGAATTTTTTTTTTTTAAATTACAGTTCACTCGTTTAAAGTGTACAATTTGATGGTTTTGGGTGTATGTACAGTTTTCTGACCTTTGCCACAGTTTTAGGACATTTTCGTCCTCCCCAAAAGAAACTCTGTATTTTTGTTTTGTTTTTTGTTTTTGTTTGATTTTATTTATTTTTGAGAGGGAGACAGAGGGTGAGCGAGGGAGGGGCAGAGAGAGAGGGAGACACAGAATCCGAAGCAGGCTCCAGGCCCTGAGCTGTCAGCACAGAGCTGGATGCGGGGCTGGAACTCGTGAACCGCGAGATCACGACCTGAGCTGAAGTCAGACGCTCAACCCACTGAGCCCATCAGGTGCCCC
>NW_026060086.1:0-23185 GCF_023721935.1 Panthera uncia | reverse complement strand
CTGGCTTTTACTACGGATGTCTGCCGTGGTTCACAGCTGGCTGTCCTCCTGAGTGAATGACAAATACCCTCAGCAAATCACATTCTCTAAAAATAGACCACCCCAGATGATCTTACCTTCAATTCTCATTTCCATACACCTTGAAGGGAAGAGAAAAATTCCACTCTTTTCAGAGATTTACTGCTAACCTATCCCGAGCAATGTGACTCTACGGAAATGAACAGATCTCTCTCTCTCTCTCTCTCTTTTTTTTCAAAATGCCCTCGTTTTGAACATACATATACATGTATGTCTCATCATACAATTCCCCAAGAGTTCGCTTGACTTTCTGGGTCAAGGACCACTTAGTTCACATCATCCATACTGCTGGGACGCATATACTTATGGCAAAAACAAAAGCCAAAAAAAAAAAAAAAATTCAACACACTACAATATTTAGAATGCATTTTATATTGGGAAAATCAACACCACTGTCCCCATGCTAACAGAGCCTGAGCCTGAATTCTATTTACCTCTTTACCACCTTAATATGCATAAACCAGCTAATTCCGATTGTGGATCGCTCTGCTTCCCTGATCTGGATCGGAAAGAGTCATTCTCTCAAGACCTAAGTACCAAATCATCACCGGCTCCTCCAAAATCTGTCCTGGCACACTCACTCTGGACCTTCAAACCGGGGAGCACTGAATCTCGAGGGCTATTGGAAATATGCCAAATCTACATGTATATCCTCTAGATGTCATTCAGTAAAACTGAGGGCAACGGATTTTGCAAATTTCATGTTGGTGACTTTGACACCATGCCCTGGGCAGAGGGACCTCCTCTTTATGCTTCTGTCGCCGTCGTCATCATCATCAACATTGTTATTAATATTTGCAGCTACGGTATGTACGTAAATAAAGGAAATACAATATTTGACACTGATTCACTGTGATCTAGGGCAGGTGCCACAATTTAAGATTAATACACACACACACCCCCAGATTATTTAGTACCTATAACTGCAGGTATTAGGAAACCTAGATTCAACCTAATAAGGATATTGCTTCACATAACAAGAGGCTGTAAGGCAGGGAGTCACTAAGGGATGGCAGCAGAATAACATCACGAAGAAGTTGAGTTCTTTTCATCATGTGACTTTGCCTTCCTCATCCCAGCCTTAAAGTTAGCTTCCCTCATGGTCAAACAATGGCTGCCTATCGAACAGCAGACCAGACATCTTCCCTTATGTCTGATCTTCCTGGCCTGGAGAACCTTTTCCAGCAGCTCGTCATCAGACTGCCCTCCGCCTCTTGGCCGGGGAACGGTGACACGTGTCCCTCCTACCCCAATCGCTGGCAAGGAGAACGAAACCGCCATGGTTGGCTTAGATCAATCAGGATTTACCTCCTTGGTACATGAGCTGAGCACAGTGTTTCCTGAAAAAAAAACGGGGCTGCCACTAGGGTGACTACTAAGGCGATAGCATTTCCTTAGGAGAAAGAGGAGTAAATGGCTATGGGTAGGCAACCCCCAGGGTCTCTTAAACGTACAGGGACCCTCGGTACAGAATGACGGGAAGGAGGGGAGACACGGAAGAGGAAGGCAAAGCCTTAGGGGTGCAAATACATAACCCCTGCCCCAGGGTGTGTCAGGGCCTGTGAACATGATGAAGCACGGCCTCGGCCTCGGCTAGGACACATTCTCTGAGAAAGGTGATGATGGGGCGATCACACCCAGAATTACTATGTTACATAAAATGCCGTCCTAGCAGACTGGAGGGAGGTCGTCCTGCTGGCCTTGGGAAGCCCCCTGGCCTGGGGGGAGCAAGAAAATGGGGGCCTCGGCCATGCAGCCGCCAGGAACTGAATTCCTCCAACAACCGGTGAGCTTGGAACTCTGATGAGACTGCAGAGCTGGCTGACACCTCAGTTTTGTCCTGCTAAGATAGAAGCCAAGCAAAGGAGCCCATTAGCCTGCACCTAGACTCCTGACCCACAGGAACGGGGACCGGATACACGTGGGGCGTTTTAAGCTGCCAAATTCGTGGTATTTTGTCATGCGATAGAAATGAATACGCCCACTTTGGACTTTTGGATGAGCCGGAAATAAACTTATTCTTTGCAAGTTAAGCCATCAAGCTTTGGTGGTTCATAGCAGCTAGCGCTCCCTTAACCAATCACAACGTAGTATTAACAAGATTGCTGGTGTAAAGGCAGTAAAAGCCCCATCAAATGTTCAGGGACTGTCTCCTCTGGAAATCTTGTCACAGAGACGGTCTCCCGGGGCTGGCCTGTAGCATGACTGCACCTGCTAATGAAATGGAATTCGGAAGAGCGGTGACTGATCCGCTGTCGCCTCCAAACGGCATCACTTTTCATTTATGGGTTCTGGTTTGCTCCAATTAGTTATAATCCGGGCCAGATGCATAAAGCATGATATCTCTGAGGATCATCAGGGCTGTGTGTCACATTTAGGCAGCAGAAAAGGTCTTGCATTTCTGGAAGGTGCTAACGTTTTTATTTGACTTTATTTTCATTTCATTTCATTTTAATTTAATTTTATATTTTGAGAGGGGGGAGAGGGGCGGGGGGGGGGGGGAGTGAGAATCCCAAGCAGGCCCTGCGCTGGCAGCCCAGAGCTGACGTGGAGCTCGATCTCATGAACCGCGAGATCATGACCTGAAGCGAAATCAAGACTTGGACGCGTCATCAGTCGACCAAGCCACCCAGGTGCCCCTTTTTGAATAAAGCAAACACACGAACATCTGGTCCACCCTAGTAGGCTGCCAGGCTTTTTAAAAATGTCACGTAGCCTTCTGAATAGACCTGATGGCTTTCACCGCGATGAACACGTAGTAAATATCTACACATGCTTTCCTTACTTGGTGTTTCCCAGAACCCTGAAAAGGAAGTAATATAACTCTCATTTTCTTGATGAGACACTTGAGACTTAGGTTAAACAACGTGCCTGAGATCACAGCTTTTGAATGGCACCGCCAAGAGTCGAACCCCGGTCCATACGTGATACGTGTATGGACCGGTCATTCACCCCTACGTGAAGTCGTTCGTCATTCGTCCAAAATTCCATTTCCAGGCACCAGCTATGGAGTGATACATAAGACAACAGAGCAAGGGTTGGTAAACTTTTTCTGTAAAGGGCCACTTAAAAACTATTTTAGGCTTTGGGGGCCATGGTTGTTTCACAACGGCTCTGTGATAGTGTGAAATGGCCACAGGAGATACGTAAACGAGTGAGCACAGAAGGGCTCCAATAAAATGTCAGGCACAAAACCAGGCAGGGGGCTGGATTTGGCCCGCGGGCCGTAGGTCGCAGACTCCCCGGTCCAGCGAGAAGACGGTTGAGTCGTGGCACGCCCTGGCAAGTGCAGCGAGATACGCACACAGGAGCATGGAGAAGGGCCCCCCCCCCCCCCCACCGTGGAAGGTGCAGTGCACAGCCTGGTTAGCCGCCCCCTGCTGTCTGGATGCCGGTGGCTACAGGCTCTCCGTGAAGGGATCTACTTCGTTTGAGGGCACTGCTTCTCCGCTGAGGCCTGGTCGATGTGCTCTTCCCTCAATTTGGGGCAACCTAACTGATGGGCCACCCTAGCTTCAGAGCTCCCCAGGGAGCGGGCTGAGGCCTTTGTGGTCACTGCACCGAAGCAGAACGCGTCCTTCTGCTCGGTTCTGCTGGTCTCTTCCAGGGACCGTCCTCAAGGGCGCCTCTCAGGGAGCTCCCGGCATGCGACTCTCCACCTCCGAGTCTGTGTGCAGGGGCGCCTGGGAGACGCGGAGGAGGCTTCCGGTCAGAGGGAAAAGCAAGGGCGGAGATAGGGAATCGAGAAACACAGGAGGGACTCCGCGAACCACACGTGGTTCACAGTGGCTGGAGTGTCACGTGTGGCTGGAGTGTCACGTGTGGCCGAGGCCACGCCAGGCTTCGAGAGCAAGCATTTTTTACAAGTGAGGGTGGGTTCATGGCCAAGAGGCACACATGGTTGGGGGGAGGGGGGAGGCTGGACCCTTCTCCTCCTTCCGACCACGAGGTGGGGGTACGGGGCCTGCAGCTGCCCCCACCGAGAGGGCTGCGGGGGGCTGTGTGTCTTGGGGAAGGTCTGGCCTCGGGGAGCCACCAGGTGGAGGAAATATGAAGCCCCTCACAAGCATGGCCACCCTGCCTCAAGGTTTCAGAGGCCACAGCGGGAGGCTGGGCCTCGGAGAGCGGCACAGGCGTCGGGGACAGCAAGCCCGGGCCAGAGCGGAGAAGCCAGAAGGGAGAGCGCCTGGCTGCGAGGGCTTGCACCCGGGGCGGGGGGGTGGGGGGTGTTAAGCAAGGAGGTGATGGGGGCTGACAGCTGGGGGCAGGGCTGCTTCTCCACGGAGGGCCCGGAGGAGGCCTCGGTTAGAGCCGGGGCCCCGGCGACTTTCTCTGTTGGTGGCCTAATACCCGGACACTGTGGCTTTGCCAGAGAGGTCGTGGCTAAATGCACGGGGGCTCCGAAAGCCAAGAGGGAGGGGAGCGGGGTCGGGGGGTGCGAACAGGGCCATACAGGAAGGGAAGGACATGCACAAGCTGCTTCTCTGGCACCCGGATCTCCTAAAGCCCAGTGAGACCCATAAAAACGGTCTACGTCTTTCCTGGGGCCGCCTGCATGGCCCAGTGAGCTGAGTGCCGTGACTCTTGATTTCAGCTCAGTCATGATCCCAGGGTTCTGGGATCGAGCCCCACGTCGGGCTCCGTGCTGAACGTGGAGGCTGCTTGGGATTCTCTCCCTGTCCCTCTCTCTCTCCCCCCCCCCCGCCCCCGCTGCTCTCTGAAATAATAATAAAAAAATCTTTTTTTCTTATTTTACAGTTTAAAAAAATGAACAATATATGAACTTTAACAAAATTCAAATAACGTGGATGCACGGTAGCCCCCCCCCCCCCCGCCCCTTATTCACGGTTTTGCTTGCCGTGGTTGCTTTGCCCCGCGGTCCGGAAGCAGAGGCTCCCCCTCCCGACAAATCATCAGAAGGTCAACAGCGGCCTGGCACTGGGTCACGTGCCCACGTCATTCTCACCTCCTCTCAGGCATTTTATGTTCTCGGGTCATCACGAGAAGAATGAGTGCAGTACGCTGAGAGGTTTTGGGACAGACCACATCCACATAACTTTTATTATACTAAACCGTTATGACTGTTCTATTTTACTATTAGTTATTATTACTCTCTTACTGTGCCTATGTTGTAAATTAAGGTATGTGAGTGTAGGAAAAAACACAGCACATACAGGGTTTGCTACTCCCCAGTTTCTGGCATCCCCTGGGGGTCCTGGGACACATCTCCCACAGTAAAGGGGGATTGCTGTGTGTGTCACAAAGAAAGAGAATTACTTTATATAATTTCTATCACCATCCTTTTTTTTTAAAGTATATTTATTTATTTCAAGAGAGATAGTGAGCGTGTGAGCACAGAGCGGGGCTCGAACCCACAAACCGTGAGATCGTGACCTGAGCTGAAATCGAGAGTTGGACGCTCAACCGACTGAGCCACCCAGGTGCCTCTCTATCACCATTCTTAACATTCCAGAATTTACCAATATATACTGTTACTTAAAAATTTCGGGCATCTATCCTTTGATCTACCATTTCCATCCTTAAAATTTTTTTTAATGTTTATTTATTTTTGACAGAGAGAGAGAGAGAATCTGAAGCAGGCTCCAGGCTCTGAGCTGTCAGCACGGAGCCTGATGCGGGGCTCGAACCCACGAACCGCGAGATCGTGACCTGAGCCGAGGTCGGACGCCTAACCGACGGAGCCACCCAGGTGCCCCCTATTTCAATACTTTTTAAATACATGAGTAATCTTACATTTCGTTCCATGACTTGTTCTTTCCACATCAGATTACAGACGTACACATCATAAGTTTTACTAATATTTTTCCATGCTGTGGATACGGTGTATTACATGTGATCACTATAATATTGGTGGCAATTTGGGGTGGTTCGAATTTTTGCTCTTGTCAGCGCTGCAGCAATGAACGTTACCCTACGCATATCTGTACACACAAATGCACAGGCACATTGAGTAATAATAATAAAAACGGAATTGTCTGCGGTCTGCTGTGGGTCGGGCATTGTGCTAAGTGCTTGCACGTGTTACTCATTTAATTCTCTCAGTTACCCTCTGAAGTCGGTTTCCTAACGATCCCAATACTACAAATGAAGAGACTGTGCCTAAGAGAGGTTCAGGAAACTGCCACTAATTCCCCAAGAAGGATAGTGGACTGGACTTGCTAATTTTCATTTTTTTAAAGTTTATTTATTTATTTTGAGAGAGAGAGAGAGAGAGCAGTGGAGGGGCAGAAAGAAAGGGAGGGAGAGAGAGAGAGGAAGACAGAGGAAGACAGAATCCCAAGCAGGCTAGATGCTGTCAGCTCAGAGCCTAATGTGGGGCGTGATCTCAGGAACCTTGAGATCCTGATCTGAGCTGAAACCAAAAGTCAGATGGTTAACCGACTGAGCCACCGAGGTGCGCCACTAAGTTTCATTTTTTAAAAAAACGTCCTGGGGCGCCTGGGTGGCTCAGTCGGTTAAGCGTCCGACTTCGCTCAGGTCATGATCTCGCGGTCTGTGAGTTTGAGCCCCGCGTCGGGCCCTGTGCTGACAGCTCGGAGCCTGGAGCCTGTTTCAGATTCTGTGTCTCCCTCTCTCTGCCCCTCCCCTGTTCATGCTCTGTTTCTCTCTGTCTCAAAAATCAATAAACGTTAAAAAATAAATAAATAAATAAATAAAAATAATAATAAAAAAAATAAAAAAACGTCCTGTCATTATAGGATCAGAACTAACTTGAGTGGGACTGACATCTTTACAGTATTTGAGTCTGACCATCTAGAAAACGTCCTGTCTTGGGGTGCCTGGGTGGCTCAGTTGGTTAAACATCTAAGTCTTGATCTCGGCTCAGGTCTTGATCTCGGGGTCGTGAGTTCAAGCTCGGCACTGGGCTCCGTGCTGGGTGCAGAGCCTACTTAAGATGAACGGGTGGATAAAAATGTCATGTCTTTTCACTTACTTAAATACACGTATTTGTCTTTCCATACCGCTTGCCTGTTCCGTCACACTGGATGTGCAGATTTCCCGTTAAAGACATTCCGAGGTATATCACAGTCGTTCTTGCTGGTTCGAAGGCAACGAACGGATTTTCTGTTTTGATTCTGAGCTTGTGGCGTACCCAAGTATCCTATTAGTCGTAAGAGTTCCAACTGATTATTTTAAACAGATAGACTTTCTTACCAACTGCTCAGGGATGGAAGCTTTGTCCCTTTGCTTCTAATATTAATTCTTGCTTATGCTTCCCATCCTGGAACTTCCAAGGCAACGGTGAGTGTGTGTGCCTTGTTCCTTCCTTTAAAGGGACTCACGGGGTGGTTCCTACAGCAAGTAAATACATCCCAGCTTGCTAGGGATCCTTTTTGGTAATCAGGGATCCCAACTGGTCCTGCATCAGTGGAGCCAAAGCAATTTTCTCCTGTCTCCTACCAAAGAAGGGGATTACATATTTATTTGTGTTTCACTGCCCTTGCTTTTTTGGGGGTACATTCTCCTCGGTTATGAGAAATAATTTTATCACTCGGCATGGACTGGGGCCTTCCAATCTGAACATATAAAGCCAATTTTACGTAATTTTCTACCCACTTTCTTTTCCATAGTTGAACTTTTTTTTCTCCTTCTTCTTATTTTTTTTCTATTTCTTTTCAGCTGCTCTCTCTCAGTGGTGATGATTGGGCTGGTCTCGTTTCTACTTTCAATAGGAGACTTTTCTCTTACAAATTACCTTCCTTGGGTGCATCTCTTGGGGGACACATTACCTTCCACCTTTGCTGCTCTGTCTTCACAGTTGTTTACCCTACTTTTGAGACCTTGCACCGATCGTTTTGTTTTGTTTTTACTTTGGAAACCCCATTTTTTTCCCCAAAATTTGTTCCGATCCTCTGATGGTTTGTTTTAAATAGAAACGCATTCTTCTGATACGGTCACGGTACGTTTGAATGTCTCTGCAGTTGCCAGTTGGGAAGTTTTTACGTGTGGCCATAATCCTTGCGCTAGCTCTCGTTTCTCCGGGTTAGTGTGCCGGGTTTTCGTATGCTGGCCCTTCTCGTACGTGCCTCTGTTCATACTTGTGGGCGACGAACTAGCATGATCATGGGGGGGGGGGGGTTGGGGTCTGTCTCCTCTGCTCCCCTGCGTCTGTCAGATTCGGGAACGTGGAGAGGCAGCCTTTGCTTTGGGGTACGTGGCTGGGGATCAAGTAGGCAGGACGGACACTCCCATAAATGCCAATGTCCAGAGGATTCTACTTGGAGAACTGAATGCTTTCATATATCTTTTTTATTTTTTATTTTTTTTAACGTTTATTTATTTTTGAGACAGAGAGAGACAGAGTGTGAACAGGGGAGGGGCAGAGAGAGAGGGAGACACAGAATCTGAAACAGGATCCAGGCTCCGAGCTGTCAACACAGAGCCCGACTCGGGGCTTGAACTCACAGACCGTGAGATCATGACCTGAGCCGAAGTCGGCCGCTTAACCGACTGAGCCACCCAGGCGCCCCTCATATATCTTATTCCTGGGTAGAGCTGTCTTCTGTTATTGTCTTGTAGTCAGGAGTTTTGAAGTCTGGAATTATCTTGGGCTCTGGCCCTCTGCCTGGGCCCTGCATCCATTCTGGGTGACCTCCTAGGCCGATGCTTTGCGTTGTTCAGACTCAACTCCTGAGGTGCTCGCTTCGGGCAGAAGCCCGTGCTTCTAGCTCTTTGCAAATCTGGAGAATGAGGAGGAATGACGGGGACTCTGTAAGGTGGGCAGCTCTTCGTGACTTACCTGGGGGCCTGCTGAGACCACCCCTGCTCTTTGCGGCTGCTGACTCAGTCTCCAGGGATCTTCTGGCGACATCTGCACTCGTGTGCGTAACTACCAACTCCAGACCCTGCTTTGGACGACAGCTGTCTCTCATCTGCTTTCTCCATTACCTCAATGCTCTCTGCTTCGAATCTTCCACAACTTTCTCACCAATTCCAGCCTGCTGACGCTATCTTTCCGGGTTTTCCCACACTGTCAGCCATGTGATCTCTTCCCATACAGTTTCTGCTACGCCAATGGGAGTTTTGAGAGGAAAGACAATTAAACACCTACACCTGGTTTGGTTTCTGAATGGCGAGTCTGTAATGATCTTTATTTTTATTAAGTTTATTTATTTATTTATTTTGAGAGACAGAGAGAAAGAGGACACACAAGTGAGCGGGGGAGGGACAGAGAAAGAGGGGGAGAGAGAGAAGCCCAAGCAGGCCCCGCGCCGTCAGCAGGGAGCCTGACGTAGGGCTTGATCCCACGAACTGTGAGCTCATGACCTGAGCGGAAATCGAGACTCAGATGCTTAACTGACTGAGTTAACCCCCCCCAGGCGCCCCAAGACGTTAATGACCTATAACGCAGGGCTGACCATTTGCTTCGACAAGTTACCTTCTCAGCCTCAGTTTGGTTACCTCGGACTGAGTATTAACCTACGACAAGGGGGCTGTTCTCAGGATTGCAGACAGGATTTAAAGAGCCTGGTGAGTAGCAAGCAGTCGGTAAACAAGGACCCAGCAAATGGCACCTGCTATTACCATTTGCATGCTTCGGATTCTGTGTCTCCCCTTCTCTCTGCCCCTCCCATGCTCACGCTCTCGGTTTCTCAATAATAAATTAAAAAAAGTCACAAAAATAAAAAAATATATATATTAAATGTTTACTTTGGCTTTGTGGGGAATAAAATGTGAAAACAGATGTAAAGCCTTCCCCTACAAGCTGTCGCCGCTTTGAGAATGTGGATACGGAAAAAGGAAAACCAACCAGCCAACCGGCCGGGACTCAGAGCCACAACTGGGTATGAACTTGAGCGTAGATCCCTGGCAGCCACAGGCCTCCAGGCAAGTCAGGTCACTTCCCCAGGCCTGGGCCCCTGCGGCTTCCTCAACCGTAAAATGAGGATAAATGAAACGATGTGCGGAGATCGCCTTGCACAGCGAGTCCCCGGGAAAGGTCTGCCCCCCACCTCCTTGCCCGCGCTCTTGCCCCGCCAGGCTCTCCTGCAGGGACGGCTTCGTCAGTGAAGGCCTGTGTGTGGTCGCACTTACAGGGGCCCTGCATTTGGTTTAATTCTCTTCCGCTGCGGTCTTACAATTCTTCATGGCGTTTGAACAAGGAGCTCCTATTTTCATTTTGCACGAGCCCCCATGCATCACGTGGCTGGCTTTGCTCGCTGTGACACAACGCACGGGAGAATCCCTACTGCTGTCTTCCCAGGGGCAGAGGAAGCAGGTCCCCAGGTGCCTAAAGGCACAGCTCTAGAGTCCTGTGGCTACAGCCCTCCCAGCTTCATCTCCAGCCACGTCCCTAGAGCAGTCAGCGCAGGCTTCTTGGGTTCCCTGCGGCAGCTGAAACTGTGGCTCCAATTCGACTTGGCATTTTCTGTCTGGGTTCTTAAGGTATCTCTCTGCAAGACTTCGGAAGTGATGCGCCTTACTGCCTTTTTGTTTATGACTTTGAAAAAAAAAAAGAGTATTTCCTGAGCATAAGAAAACCTCCATGAATATGCTGGAAAAGGCAGGCTCAGGCTGTGCGTGGCCTTGGATGTGAAATCCCTGCCAAGGAAATGCATAGCTGGGAGGTTCCCCTGTCTCCTTCATGAACCTCCAGTTGGCCATCTGTTCTCTGTTTCCAGAGGGGACACAGACTGCTTTTCACAAGCCAATATGACTCCAAAACGAAGGGAAAGCAACCTTCTTAGAGGCTTGATTTCCTGGTGGTTTCAAAATTGACGCAAAAGTTTGGACGTTTTGGGAAGGAAAACCTCAGTCCCGTGAAGCTAACCTCCTTTGCTTTCTTTATCCGAGTCCACAGCCGGTGAAGGAGGCCGTCGGTACAGGAGGCTGAGAGACGCTGGGTCATCAGCGTGCTCCTGGTGCTTCCCTCCCGCCAGTGAATTAATTCTGGCCATCTATGGGTTGAGAGAGGCCGCGGCAGGAGCCCTTGCATACGTGCAGATTATCTTGAGTCAAGAGAACCCCTGTATATAACCATAGCCAGAGCGATGCACAGAGGCAGCTGCTTCAATGGCCACAGTTCTCAGAAAGGCTTTGTACGCACAGTGTCAGCATCACCTGAACCTTGTCTGAACTGCAAAATAGGTCCCATCCCAGACCTACCGGATCAGAGATTCTGGGGGCAGGGTCTCGTCTGTGTTTTCACAGCCTCCCCTCCCTAGCATGATGCTGGTGCACACTCACGTGGCAACCGACTGCTCTCCGGCGTTCTTTGGAGGGATTCATGAGGCTTCCTAACCCAGTGTAGATGCCTAAACGGTCTGTCCTGCGGCTTTGGGTAGTCCTTCTTGTTGTGGAAGTGGGAGAAGAATTCAACCTCCCTGGGCCTCAGTTTCCCCAACCCTGAAGCTACGGGATTGTCTGGGATGATCTCATCCATTCTTTCCACGTGGTATTTTCTATGCTCGAGGATTCAAAACGATCCAGTGACCTTCTCAGACAGTTCTAGAACACACGGACAGATGGTCATCTGACAGCAGATGGATGAACAGTTATTACAACGTATCTATTTATATATTTCTATTTCTGTATCTATTTGCCTATCTTATGGTCTAGCTGAATCTGGACTAGCTGAATCTGGAACATGGCAGCCCAGGTTTGGACTCCGATGACCTAAATTTGACACTTACCGGCTACTTATCATCTGTCAAATTGGGAAGTTTGCAAGGGAGGTGATGAATATACAGTGTCCAGCACCGGGTCTGGAACTTGAAAGCTTCCAAAGGGCAGCCACAGTTACTTTGTTGCCTTATACCCACAAACCTGAGCATTATCTCCACCCCCTTTTAAAGCACATTCATCCCTTTCTTTCCTTATCCATCTCTCCCAATATTCCCATGACACTTGAGCACGAGTGCTCCTATTTTGTGTGGGGCTGTGTGAGGCCCAGAACTGATGGTTCTGCGGTCACACCCACGGAACCTAGAGCCACCGTCCAGGTAGATGGCTCCGGGCACTGATTCCAATGACTTCTAAGTCAGTCGGAAGAACTTCTCTAAAAACCTGCCCATGTATGCAAGTCACGTTAGTTAAAATATTTCTAAGGGTCTGGAGTTTGTTTCCTCGTGGCAGCAAGTTTCTCGGGGGGGGGGGGTCTTTATCTTGAGGCTGAAAGGATGCCCACTTATCCTTAGAGGATAAGACCACTAAGGTCATCTTGGAGGAGCAAGGCAACTGGGCCGCCCCCGGCTCTTTCCGCACTTCAAGTTGGCCAACTGAAATTGTAACACGTGGCATCCTTCTTGAAATGCCCTTACTTCCTGGGGGGGGTGGGGTGGGGTGGTATATGGGATTCCATCAGTGCTCAGTCCCACCAAGATCCCTAGCTTACTCTCCTGCTCTGCGTCACCTGCTGCATTATGGCGTAGGTGACCAGCTCCCCCAGCCAGCAGCTGTTATATGCTTTCATCTGGTGTCTGTCAGACTGTCTTCAAATGCAGCACTCTTTTTTTTGTTTGTTTTTTTTTTGTTTTTTGACCAAAGATGTTAGCAAAATTCCTAACCGTGTGGAGCATGAAAGAGGGAAAGGGCCACTCTGGCTAAAACAACAGAGGGAGAGGTGGGGGGAGGGCATGGGTCCCCCACCCGAGTCGTCTCTACTGGGGCCCCTGAGCCCACCTCACAGCTGCTTTGGTTTGCGGATGGCTCCTTCTTCTGGGAACTGCCCTCAGCCAATGGGAAGTGTCTCCTGTAGGAGATGATGTACGTGCCCGCACCCACCCCTCCACTTCCGGCCAAAGACTGACCCGTACAGAGTCACACAGTCCAGTCATGTCGCCTTGAGACGGGGACAACTCGGTGGTGCAGCTGATGCCCCAGAGCCCCACTGTGGACCAGGGAAGACTTCGCCTTAGGCTGCATTCTTGTTCAGTCGCGTCTCCTGTCCTCTCCTGCTTCCTTCCCTTCTTGTGGGTTTTTTCCTAAGAGCATGCCTTCAGTAAATTACATGCTTCTGAAGCTCATGCTTTGCTTCTAGAGGCCCCAACTTAAGGTGAAAGATAAGGGAATAATAATAATAAAAAAAAAACAAAAACAGAGAAGCCTGGTAACTTCTGCAGGTACATCAACTTTATGTGCTGGAAGCCGGCTTCCTCCGAGGTTCCTCTATGTGATTTGGTGAATCTGACCACTGGGGATGAGGTCAAAGCTGTGGCTCCTCAATGGCCACTGTGAGTCTCACAGCTGCTGTCCAGAGCCTGGGAACCAGGTGCATGGGCTTTAAGAGTGAGATTTAGGCTCTCTGGACTGATGTCCAACCAGGCTATGGACAGACTTATAAGTGAAGGTCCAATGAAGAACCAGAAAGTGTCGGGGCGCCTGGGTGGCTCAGTCGGTTGAGGGTCCGACTTCGGCTCAGGTCATGATCTCACGGCTCGTGTGTTCGAGCCCCACATCAGGCTCTGTGCTGACAGCTTGGAGCCTGGAGCCCACTTTGGATTCTGTGTCTCCCTCTTTCTCTGCCCCTACCCTGCTCGTGCTCTCTTCTCTCTCTCTCTCTCAAAACTACACATTAAAAAAAAAAAAAAAAAAAAAAAAAAAGAACCAGAAAGCGTCCTTCCATGAAGCTGAAGGGCTTGGCACTTTGCTCTTGGCTCCCTACAGCAGTTTAAAATGTCTTTCGTCTTCGACCCTATGATTTATTATGAATTAGAGAATCAGGTTTTTTTTACTTCCTTCTATCTGCAAAGATCATCCTACGGGCAGTCTATGAAAGGAACTTTGCCGAAGTAATTCTAACCACAGGAACAAACAAATCACCTAGGAAACAGTGCATATTGCTTTCTCAGGCAAGTTCATAAAACCCATGAAATTCTAGAGAACTTGGGTTATCAGACCCAGACTGAATGTATTCCTTCCAGGAAAAAGGGCATTCATAGCAAGAATCTGCACATTTGAGGGTTTGAGGGGTTTCAGTGGCTCGAGTCGTGATCGGACATGAAGCCTCCTGATTTTACATTGTGTGCTTCCTCGAATTCATCAGAAGAACTGTAACTGCAGGTTTTAATTTTGTAAGCTGGATGTTTTTTTCCTTTTGCTCCTTCTCTTTCCTCACGTAACTTATTCACGGAACATTTATCTGGATCATTTCGCTTATAGGCTATGTATCTGCCTGGCTATATCTACAGGCTATATAAAGAGTCCACTATGGCAGTTAGAAAAAAATCCACGCTACAGTAATTGATGATAATGAGACCTTGTATTTAGGAACTTATCTTTTCAAATGTTTCAATTGGAAGGTCAGGTCCTCCGGGGGTGACTCCCAACAAACTGACCAACATATGAAGCATCCTATAAAAATGTGTTAATTAAACAAATGGATACCAGCTTTGCCTTTTAAGCAAGAATTAGGAAACACAAAACCTATCAGGAACTCAGAAACTGGCTTGTAGAAAATGCAGCCAAGAACCAGGATGTATCAGCAAAAGCCTGATGAACTTCCAGACCAATCACTAAGTAAAAATCACAAACAAGGAAACAAACCCCGAAGACACAACAATCCTCTATTTATCTCCCTCTGTTGTCAATTTCTTTAGCATGGATTTTTTTTTTTTTAACCTGGTAGTCCATTAGGGTTCAGTTTCCATTCTGTTTTAAGGAACATGAAATTCCAACCAGTTTGATGATTGATTGATCTTCCAACACAAAAGCAAATTAGAAGAAGCAAGTTGAAAGCCTCAAAGCGGTCTGCAGAGAGAAATGGCCTTCGAGAAGGAAGGTTAGAAAAATGGTGGAATCAGGCACAAGAGCCGGGAGAGTACCGCAGTGCAGAATCCCTGGTACAAGGGACAAAAACTCCCCTACGTGCATAAAGTTCAATAACTTGTGTTTACATGGGAATCCCAAGTCGTTAGGAAAAGTCAAGTACAAAACCGATATAATTGCTTTGAAATTTACAGAGCACGTGCACCTCTGTTATAAGTGAATGAAATTCCATGTGGCATATTCTGGGTTGGAAGGCAGGGAAAGGTGAGCCAGATTAGAGAGAGATTTGCAAGGACGATTCTCAACAGGGAAACGCCTGGCACACATGAGGACATGTTCTCTGTTATCAGGAAGGTCTGACCAACTAGGATGACCCCTTTCTGAGCGTCCTTCCCTGATAAGGTTTCCTGGTACTTCTCTGAGGTGGAAGGAACTCACTTCCCCCAAGATATGGAACTCCAAGAAAATGCTTCTGGAACAAAACGTCGTCACTGAGTTTGCATGGTAGTATTAATGTTATCAGAAAATCATCCCTAGCATTTTTCAATCATAAATCTGATTTAAAAGATTTACTGCATCTGTATCATGTGACTATTATTATTGCTTTTCCCAGGAACCTCGTCTCAAATTTCTTAACAAGAGTCAGTAGGAAAATACTGTTCAATGAACAGAGATCCAATTTATAAATTTTTTTTCATATGTGTATCGAAGTCACATGTACCCCACCCGAAGAAACCTCGGTTCAATATCATCTAAAGAGATGTAGTTAAAGAAATCAGTCTGCAAATCTCATTCAGCTTATTAAGGGGCCTCCTGGCTGAACACGGCCTCCACCCCCGTGCAGCCTGGCTCTCCGTGGAGGAACCAGGCGCTCGCCCTGGTCTTTGAAAGTCCTCTCAGGCTTGCTCTTTCCTCCTCCTTCCCTTTTTCCCTCTGCAGGTTCTTGAGACTGGATTGTTCCCCTTCCCGATGTAGGTTCTCTCCAGGCCGGTCCACCTGCCACTTCCCTGGTGCAGCATTAATGGCTCCTCTCGTCCTCACTCTTCAAATCTAACTCTCTCCTCTGCCCAGCTTCTAAGGCGTTCATCTGACCTCGTCGACTTTCCTGACCTGCGCCTTCTTCCCCATGTGCAAAATCAATCGCGCCAATCCTGTCTCCATCTTTGAAAGGTCATCCGGAAGACAGAATTCACGCTCCACGTCGCTCAAGTTTACTGCGGTTGCTACCCAGACATGCTTGCACAGGGCTTCCTCCCTTTAACTTTTTAGGAAGCGTCCCGAGTTCTTCGTTCTCCCTCACGCCTCGCATCACCACTCACAGCAAATCTCATGGGTTCCCCTTTCACAATGTTACCCTGAAGCCTGTCGCTTCTTAGAGATTCCGCCAACTGATACCTGTGCCCACACAGCATTCTCCCTCATCGGGACTACTCTAGCTTTCTAAGCGGCCTCCTTATTTCCACCCTTGCTATGCTGTAGTCCCGATGCGTGCAGCGGCCTCAGGAACCTTTGTACGGTGTAAACCCGGTACCGTCCAGACCCGCTTCCTCCCGGGCTTTCTCAAGTGGTGGTCTCTCCAAGTGAGAGCAAAATCCAGATTCTTTAGCATGGCCCTTGCAGACCCACAGGATTTAGCTGGCGCTGTCTAGAAGAATGTTCCGCAATGATAAAAATGTTCCGTAACCGACGGTGTCTACTGCGGTAACCGCTCGCCATAGATGATTACAAGCACTCGGAACGTGGCTAGGGTGACAAAAGAACTGAGTTTTTAATTGATTTAAAATCAGGGAGCCACACATACGTCACGGCTACCATACTGGACAGTACGGTTCTAGCCCCGGGACTTAACTCTTTAGAGGTGAGTATCGCCTTCTGGGCTCAGCGCTCAGCCACAAGCACCCAAGGTTTCTTGCTGTTCCTCAAGGCACACAAACCTGTTCCCGCCCAGGGCTTTGTCCAGATCTCTCCCCTACTCTCCCCTCACCCTAGATCTTGAAATGACAGCTGACACCCTCACTCCATTCCGGGGCCGTGACTCAAGGCCACTTGCTCGTAGAATCCGTCCCCGATCAGAAAAGTAAAATTGCTCTAATGCTACGCACTTCCACACTGCACCCTTCCACAGAGCCTGCGCACTGCCGGAAATGAACGTTACGCATTTTGTCACCTTGTTTGTTATCTGTCCTTTCTGCTTTCTCCAGAAGTGTGGGCATGGAGTAGGTGGGAAATTGGCTTCAGGCAGAGTTGAGGTTTCTCTAGGCGATTCTGAACAAAGGGACAGAAGGGCGCAGGAGTTCAGCGTGTTGGCGAGGGAGTAATTACGATGATGACAAAAAGGAATCTGGGAACCTAAAGTGCGTGAGGGACAAATAAAAGGCAGTGAGCTCGCCGCCTAATGGATTTTATGGTCTGGTCAGGCTGAAACATTCCCGGAGTAGAGGTGTCAGAGGGGATCAGATGGAAAGATGCCAGGTGCAGGTCCCAGGACGGGAAGCCTCTCGGGGATGATCACAGAAGCCGGTGGGGATGTAGAAGGGAACGGAAGATGAGACCTTAGGAGGAGAAAAGCTCAAGGACTGAAAAATCCAGGGTATCCGGAAGAGTCACCTGTAGCCCGTGAACGTCGCCAACGGTCAGGCCAGAAGTGAGGCGGCAACGGGTGACAGCGGGCCTGGCTCTGCCATCGCAGGGGACAGACAGACCCGCCAGGGCGGGCAGGTGACTGCGGAGTGTGGGGGGGGGGTGCTGACCCTGGGGAGGGTGGCCAACAGGGCCGGATCAGCAGGCGAGCAGATCTGTGTGGGGGGCGGGCACACGGTGACAGGGCTTCTGCCAGTGACCAGCATCACCAGGGCGAGGGGCCGTGGGGATCCCTCCCCGAGTTCTCCAAGTTACCCTGCTCTGATAAAACTCAGAGTGTTGGAGGTGGAGGGAGGGCAGCCGGGGGTCCTCCAGCACCTCTTCTTACTACTTTCCCTCATGTCGGTTTGGGGGGGCAAAGAACAGTGGCATTCCTGTTCCGGATCCCTCCTCTCTGGCCTCTTCTTGTGTCCGAACTCAGTCCTCCAGGCCGTGGTCACAGCCGCGGCCGGCCCTGGGGGAAACATGCAGATGGGAACTTCAAGCTCCGGGGCCCTTAGCAACCGGCAGCGTGGACAAGCTTCATTTCCAGATCAATGAAGCACCGCCCGGGGGCTGACAGTCATCTTGTCTCCTGGGGGGGGGGGGGGTCATCGAGGATGACTTCTGGTTTTCGGGCTCGGGTTGGTGGACTTCGTGCATCATGCTCACATGCGGGTGAGAATACGTGAAGAACTGGGCTGGCATCTGAGTTGAGAACGAGGGGTTTGGTTGAGAGGGGGGCTGAACTGAAAAGGTATGGGGGGGGGGGAGCAAGAGAGGCTGTCCAAAAGGTAGCCGGGTATGTCAGTCGAGAGCTCAGAAGACCGATGTCAGCGCTGGATGCAGATTTGCAAGTTACCGGCCGGTGGGTGAAATGGAAATAGGTGAGACGTGCCAGGAGGCACGCAGAGAGATGACGGAGAGTGACAAGGGACTGAGGGCTGACAGCAGGAGGCTGGGGAGGACCAACACGGGAGTGACGGAGTGACGGAGTGACGGCTGGAGGGGAAGTGATAGCCCAAAGGGCCAGAGAGGAACTGTTCTACCAATAGGAAGGGAATCAACGCAGTGAGGGATTTAAGGAGGGGGCACTGGGGTTTAACACAGCCCCCGATCCCAACCCGGATCGAGGCACCGATGCTGTATAAACACAGAGAACTACAAAACCGGGTGTGCACAGCATGGGAGCGCAGGGGCACCCCGCTAGAGAAAGTGAGGATAGGGAGAGATTGAGGGGAGGTGCAGGGCTCCTTCTACGACAACTCATCCAGAGATGCTATTAAGATTTAGAGGAAATGAATAAGCTTATGGAAAAACCCAAATTAACAAACCTGAATCATGCCAATTTGTAAAAAAAAAAAAAAAAAAAAAAAGAGAGAGAGAGAGAAAGACAGAAGAGAATAAAATCAAAAACAATGTGTTCAAAATTTATTTGAAAATAGGTGCTAGGTCTAGATATTATTAGCAGGGTTTTTTTCCCCCACACATCAAATGAGGGGCTCTGGGTTCTACAAATTGTTCCACAGAAAAAATAAAAACAAAACAAGTGAAAGCCTCCGTGGACATCCTCTCAAATTGATTTCTAAAGCTTGGCATGTTCTTAAAAATAAAATCTGACCAAGAACACAAAGTAACAGTCACAGAACAATCTCCCTTATGTATATGGATGTAAAAATAATACAGTATTGGCAATCAAATCCCAGCAGTTTATTAAAAGAAAATCCTCATGGCCAAGTAGGATCTTTTCCAGGAATGTAAGAAGGGTTTAATATTAGGCTATCTATTAATATAATCCATCACATAAAGAGGCCAAAGGACAAGAAAAAAAAAATCACATGATTACTTTGATACTTGCCAAAAAATTGCTGGAAACAATTCCACGTCCATTCTTGATGGAAATTCTTAGTAAGCTAAGAACATTCCCCATCTTAACACAAGAAAGACTGTCTCAGTTTAATTGGGAACAGGAGTGGGAAGTCTGGGATTTGCAGAGAAGGAGGTCTTAAGAAATGATTTGGTTGCAAATGGATTTGTCTTGAAGTTAAATTTGCAAAACACCACCTTGTATTTCTTAGGCGTAATGTGTAAGTTTGTAATGACTTTCACAGTGGGTTGATGAACAAGAGTGCTAAGGCCACCCCGTTGTACCAACAACTGCACAATAAACACTTATAGACAGTGTCCATTTACAGTAAAATATTGCTGGCATTTAAAGTGGGCCAGGTATTAGCTCCATACCTCCGCTCATATTTACCCTATTTGGGGAGTTCTCATGCAATAAGCCTTATCCCAAGCCTACTCTACTCCCCCACCTCCAAAAATGAGAGTTATATTTAGAGAGGCAAAATTATTATTGCAGGTATTATGATAATCTAATAACAATAGCTAGCATTTACTTATTATGGGCTCAACACTGTGGTAAGCGCTTAGCATACACTCCTTAATTTAACCCTAGCGATGATGCTGCAGACGGGATTATGCTCACTTTCCAGAAAGAACAGTGAAGGTCAGGAAAGGGAAGGACAGGGAAGCTTATATAAGCGGCATCTCAAAGTGGCGCCGTGGGATTTGGACCACTAAGCGACACTGTATTTCCTTATTGATGGAATGGATGAAACGGAACCTAAAAGATCTTAGATTATAAAATTAATATAAAACAAATTTCCTGTATGTCAGTTCTCACCACGGATGGTTCATAACGGTAACCCAGAGTATAAAATACCCAAACAATACCTAACAGAGAATTGGGCAAAAAGTATTTGAGGAAAACTCCCAAGCACTTACAAATGTCATAAAAGACACATCGACGACGAAAGATACGTATACTGTGTTCCTGGATACGAAATCCCGTCACTTGTAAAGATTTCACTGAAACGATCTTCAAAGTTTCACGCAAGTACTTTCCAAATATTATTTTTGTAACTTGATGAAAAAACAAAAAAGGCATGCAGCTAAGTAAATAAAACTCCCAGGAGGTACCTGCATTGCCAATTACCTATTATAAAGCTACAATAATTAAAACGTTATAATAATAATGCCAAAATACTCTACAGTAATATATGCAAAATCACTAGAATTTAACAGATAACTCTAAAGGAGAACTTAGTACATATTAGCATTTATTACATAATAAATGTAACATTTCAAATCAGCAAAAAAGGGATGAATTATTCAATAAATGGTTTAGAAATACTTATTAATCCCTGGGGGGAAAATTAGAGTTCTTCCACACCACATAACACCATACATTCCAGAAGGACTAAGGTGATAAAATGAACAAGTATATATATTAAGGATCTAGAGACACAAACAGGTTAATATTTATCTGCTCCCAGGGTGGGGAAGACTCTTCTAAATGTATGGAAAAAAGAAGCCACAGCTAAATGAATCTGAGACATTTAACAACGTAAAAGAAATCTTCTAGATTGAAAATGTAATAAAATCAAAAAGCAAATTTCAGTCTGGGAAAATGTTACAACATCTATGAAAGATCATCGCTTTAATATTTATAAAGAATTTTTAAAAATCAATAGGAAATGGATGAATGTTCTATTAAAATGGATGAGGACATGAGCAGATAATATGCAAAAGAAAGACTAGTTTTTAAAAGACAGAAATAACCCTGTGTGTAGTTAAAACAATAAGAAAACCCCATATGTCTTTGTCCTTCACATTTTCTGATGTAAAAGGCTACGATATTATAACTCAACCAAAAAGCCCAAACAACCTGATTTAAAAACGGGCAAAGGCCTTGAATGGGCATGTCTCCAAAGGAGACATAAAAATGGCCAATAAGTACGTGAAATGATGCTCAACTTACCATCCGGGAAATACAAAATAAAAACCATGATGGGATACCGTTTAATGCCCAGGAGGATAAAAAATAAATAAAACAAAACAGAAAATAACAAGTGTTGGAGAGGATGCAGAGAGACTGGAACCCTGGTTCCTGTGAACAAGGGTTTTGCTGCTGTGAGTCTCAAATGGTGCAGCCAGTGGGGAAAAAGCAATATGATGATGCCTCAAAAAATCAAACAAAGAACTTACCATGTAATATAGCAATCACTCTTTGGACTACACACATAAAAGAAATGAAAGCAGGGACTTGAACTGATATTTATATACCCAAGTTCGTAATAGTACTATTCACAATAGCCAAAAAGTGGAAGCAACTCAAATGTCCACTGATGGGTGAATGGATAAATAAAATGTGACATATTCATACAATGGAATACTATTCAGCCTTAACAAAAGGAGATTCTGACATATATTCCAAAACCTGAATGAACCTTAAAGATTTATGGTAAGTGAAATAAGCCAATGACAAAGGGATGAATATTACGTGACTCCTCTGATATGAGGTACCTAGAGTAGTCAAATTCATAGAATTGGAAACTAGAATGTCAGAGGCCAGGGAAAGGAGATGGGGAATAACTGTTTAATGGGCACGGAGTTTCAGTCTGGGCAGGTGACAAGGTTCTGGAGATGGATGGTGGTGAGGGCTGCACAACAGTGTGAATGTATTTAATGTCACAGAACTGTACACTTAAAAATATGGTTAAAATGGGAAATAGTATGTTATGCACATTTTACCACCAATTAAAAAAAAAAAACCACCTAGGGGGATTGGATAGAGGGGATATTTGAAAAACAAAGAAAGCATGAACTAGAAACAAATTTCTCACCAACTTGGGTTGATGATAAAGAAATCTTAGCATAGCCATAAAGTGGAAAATACACACAAACATACATATTTCCTGAGAATTCATAATCACAGATTGCCTTTACATAGATTTGAGGCTCGAATTTCTACAACACAGTTTGGTCTGAGAACCCCCAAACTGAAGAAGTAACAGAAAATTGGCTTCTCGGTTAATGATACCCTGGGATACTTGCAGAAGCAAACACACTTGAGTGGTATATATCACGGGTAGAACAAAGGTGGCAATTCAGTTCAATCATGAGTCTCGACCCCTACCTCACACCATACCAAAAGAGCAATTCCAAGTGGATTATAAACCTATGTGTGAAAGGCAAAACATAACATTTCTGGGAAAGAATGTAAGAGAATACCGTCATGCCTCTCGGGTAAGCAAAGATTTCATAAACAGAACACAGAAAGCACTAACAACCATAAGAGGGTGAATTAATAAACTAATTAAATAAGAATTTCTGTTAAGAAGAGAAGAGGTAAGCTGCAGAGTAGGAGACGATATCTCCAATACATTTATCTCTGAAAGTAGTTGTATCTAGAATCATGTAATGAATTCCTATCAATTAAAAGGAAAATGATAGACAACCTAACAGGAAAAGAGACAAAAGGCTTGCCCGACTACTGCACCCAAGAGAATATTCAAATGCCAAAAAGCACAAAAACTGCCAACTGCTAAATTCATTATTCGTTGCAGAAATACAAGTTAAAAACACAGTGGGATGCCATTAATCTCCTATGACAACGGCTGCAGTGAAAAAGACAGACAATAATACCAAGTATTGGTAGGATAAGGAGGAGGCTGAACTCTACATTGTTAGAGGGAGTATGAATTAGTACAGCTACTTTGGAAAGCTGACAATGCCTACCAAGGCTGAACCCATGTCTGGCCTACAACCCAGCAATGCTGCTCCAACAGATATCTATAAGGATAGATAGAAGATATCTATAAGGACAGATAGACGATATCTATAAGGATAGATAGAAGATATCTATAAGGATAGATAGAAGATATCTATAAGAATATATATAAGATATCTATAAGGA
>NW_026060085.1:0-23186 GCF_023721935.1 Panthera uncia | reverse complement strand
CTGGCTTTTACTACGGATGTCTGCCGTGGTTCACAGCTGGCTGTCCTTCTGAGTGAATGACAAATACCCTCAGCAAATCACATTCTCTAAAAATAGACCACCCCAGATGATCTTACCTTCAATTCTCATTTCCATACACCTTGAAGGGAAGAGAAAAATTCCACTCTTTTCAGAGATTTACTGCTAACCTATCCCGAGCAATGTGACTCTACGGAAATGAACAGATCTCTCTCTCTCTCTCTCTCTTTTTTTTCAAAATGCCCTCGTTTTGAACATACATATACATGTATGTCTCATCATACAATTCCCCAAGAGTTCGCTTGACTTTCTGGGTCAAGGACCACTTAGTTCACATCATCCATACTGCTGGGACGCATATACTTATGGCAAAAACAAAAGCCAAAAAAAAAAAAAAAATTCAACACACTACAATATTTAGAATGCATTTTATATTGGGAAAATCAACACCACTGTCCCCATGCTAACAGAGCCTGAGCCTGAATTCTATTTACCTCTTTACCACCTTAATATGCATAAACCAGCTAATTCCGATTGTGGATCGCTCTGCTTCCCTGATCTGGATCGGAAAGAGTCATTCTCTCAAGACCTAAGTACCAAATCATCACCGGCTCCTCCAAAATCTGTCCTGGCACACTCACTCTGGACCTTCAAACCGGGGAGCACTGAATCTCGAGGGCTATTGGAAATATGCCAAATCTACATGTATATCCTCTAGATGTCATTCAGTAAAACTGAGGGCAACGGATTTTGCAAATTTCATGTTGGTGACTTTGACACCATGCCCTGGGCAGAGGGACCTCCTCTTTATGCTTCTGTCGCCGTCGTCATCATCATCAACATTGTTATTAATATTTGCAGCTACGGTATGTACGTAAATAAAGGAAATACAATATTTGACACTGATTCACTGTGATCTAGGGCAGGTGCCACAATTTAAGATTAATACACACACACACCCCCAGATTATTTAGTACCTATAACTGCAGGTATTAGGAAACCTAGATTCAACCTAATAAGGATATTGCTTCACATAACAAGAGGCTGTAAGGCAGGGAGTCACTAAGGGATGGCAGCAGAATAACATCACGAAGAAGTTGAGTTCTTTTCATCATGTGACTTTGCCTTCCTCATCCCAGCCTTAAAGTTAGCTTCCCTCATGGTCAAACAATGGCTGCCTATCGAACAGCAGACCAGACATCTTCCCTTATGTCTGATCTTCCTGGCCTGGAGAACCTTTTCCAGCAGCTCGTCATCAGACTGCCCTCCGCCTCTTGGCCGGGGAACGGTGACACGTGTCCCTCCTACCCCAATCGCTGGCAAGGAGAACGAAACCGCCATGGTTGGCTTAGATCAATCAGGATTTACCTCCTTGGTACATGAGCTGAGCACAGTGTTTCCTGAAAAAAAAACGGGGCTGCCACTAGGGTGACTACTAAGGCGATAGCATTTCCTTAGGAGAAAGAGGAGTAAATGGCTATGGGTAGGCAACCCCCAGGGTCTCTTAAACGTACAGGGACCCTCGGTACAGAATGACGGGAAGGAGGGGAGACACGGAAGAGGAAGGCAAAGCCTTAGGGGTGCAAATACATAACCCCTGCCCCAGGGTGTGTCAGGGCCTGTGAACATGATGAAGCACGGCCTCGGCCTCGGCTAGGACACATTCTCTGAGAAAGGTGATGATGGGGCGATCACACCCAGAATTACTATGTTACATAAAATGCCGTCCTAGCAGACTGGAGGGAGGTCGTCCTGCTGGCCTTGGGAAGCCCCCTGGCCTGGGGGGAGCAAGAAAATGGGGGCCTCGGCCATGCAGCCGCCAGGAACTGAATTCCTCCAACAACCGGTGAGCTTGGAACTCTGATGAGACTGCAGAGCTGGCTGACACCTCAGTTTTGTCCTGCTAAGATAGAAGCCAAGCAAAGGAGCCCATTAGCCTGCACCTAGACTCCTGACCCACAGGAACGGGGACCGGATACACGTGGGGCGTTTTAAGCTGCCAAATTCGTGGTATTTTGTCATGCGATAGAAATGAATACGCCCACTTTGGACTTTTGGATGAGCCGGAAATAAACTTATTCTTTGCAAGTTAAGCCATCAAGCTTTGGTGGTTCATAGCAGCTAGCGCTCCCTTAACCAATCACAACGTAGTATTAACAAGATTGCTGGTGTAAAGGCAGTAAAAGCCCCATCAAATGTTCAGGGACTGTCTCCTCTGGAAATCTTGTCACAGAGACGGTCTCCCGGGGCTGGCCTGTAGCATGACTGCACCTGCTAATGAAATGGAATTCGGAAGAGCGGTGACTGATCCGCTGTCGCCTCCAAACGGCATCACTTTTCATTTATGGGTTCTGGTTTGCTCCAATTAGTTATAATCCGGGCCAGATGCATAAAGCATGATATCTCTGAGGATCATCAGGGCTGTGTGTCACATTTAGGCAGCAGAAAAGGTCTTGCATTTCTGGAAGGTGCTAACGTTTTTATTTGACTTTATTTTCATTTCATTTCATTTTAATTTAATTTTATATTTTGAGAGGGGGGAGAGGGGCGGGGGGGGGGGGGAGTGAGAATCCCAAGCAGGCCCTGCGCTGGCAGCCCAGAGCTGACGTGGAGCTCGATCTCATGAACCGCGAGATCATGACCTGAAGCGAAATCAAGACTTGGACGCGTCATCAGTCGACCAAGCCACCCAGGTGCCCCTTTTTGAATAAAGCAAACACACGAACATCTGGTCCACCCTAGTAGGCTGCCAGGCTTTTTAAAAATGTCACGTAGCCTTCTGAATAGACCTGATGGCTTTCACCGCGATGAACACGTAGTAAATATCTACACATGCTTTCCTTACTTGGTGTTTCCCAGAACCCTGAAAAGGAAGTAATATAACTCTCATTTTCTTGATGAGACACTTGAGACTTAGGTTAAACAACGTGCCTGAGATCACAGCTTTTGAATGGCACCGCCAAGAGTCGAACCCCGGTCCATACGTGATACGTGTATGGACCGGTCATTCACCCCTACGTGAAGTCGTTCGTCATTCGTCCAAAATTCCATTTCCAGGCACCAGCTATGGAGTGATACATAAGACAACAGAGCAAGGGTTGGTAAACTTTTTCTGTAAAGGGCCACTTAAAAACTATTTTAGGCTTTGGGGGCCATGGTTGTTTCACAACGGCTCTGTGATAGTGTGAAATGGCCACAGGAGATACGTAAACGAGTGAGCACAGAAGGGCTCCAATAAAATGTCAGGCACAAAACCAGGCAGGGGGCTGGATTTGGCCCGCGGGCCGTAGGTCGCAGACTCCCCGGTCCAGCGAGAAGACGGTTGAGTCGTGGCACGCCCTGGCAAGTGCAGCGAGATACGCACACAGGAGCATGGAGAAGGGCCCCCCCCCCCCCCCACCGTGGAAGGTGCAGTGCACAGCCTGGTTAGCCGCCCCCTGCTGTCTGGATGCCGGTGGCTACAGGCTCTCCGTGAAGGGATCTACTTCGTTTGAGGGCACTGCTTCTCCGCTGAGGCCTGGTCGATGTGCTCTTCCCTCAATTTGGGGCAACCTAACTGATGGGCCACCCTAGCTTCAGAGCTCCCCAGGGAGCGGGCTGAGGCCTTTGTGGTCACTGCACCGAAGCAGAACGCGTCCTTCTGCTCGGTCCTGCTGGTCTCTTCCAGGGACCGTCCTCAAGGGCGCCTCTCAGGGAGCTCCCGGCATGCGACTCTCCACCTCCGAGTCTGTGTGCAGGGGCGCCTGGGAGACGCGGAGGAGGCTTCCGGTCAGAGGGAAAAGCAAGGACGGAGATAGGGAATCGAGAAACACAGGAGGGACTCCGCGAACCACACGTGGTTCACAGTGGCTGGAGTGTCACGTGTGGCTGGAGTGTCACGTGTGGCCGAGGCCACGCCAGGCTTCGAGAGCAAGCATTTTTTACAAGTGAGGGTGGGTTCATGGCCAAGAGGCACACATGGTTGGGGGGAGGGGGGAGGCTGGACCCTTCTCCTCCTTCCGACCACGAGGTGGGGGTACGGGGCCTGCAGCTGCCCCCACCGAGAGGGCTGCGGGGGGCTGTGTGTCTTGGGGAAGGTCTGGCCTCGGGGAGCCACCAGGTGGAGGAAATATGAAGCCCCTCACAAGCATGGCCACCCTGCCTCAAGGTTTCAGAGGCCACAGCGGGAGGCTGGGCCTCGGAGAGCGGCACAGGCGTCGGGGACAGCAAGCCCGGGCCAGAGCGGAGAAGCCAGAAGGGAGAGCGCCTGGCTGCGAGGGCTTGCACCCGGGGCGGGGGGGTGGGGGGTGTTAAGCAAGGAGGTGATGGGGGCTGACAGCTGGGGGCAGGGCTGCTTCTCCACGGAGGGCCCGGAGGAGGCCTCGGTTAGAGCCGGGGCCCCGGCGACTTTCTCTGTTGGTGGCCTAATACCCGGACACTGTGGCTTTGCCAGAGAGGTCGTGGCTAAATGCACGGGGGCTCCGAAAGCCAAGAGGGAGGGGAGCGGGGTCGGGGGGTGCGAACAGGGCCATACAGGAAGGGAAGGACATGCACAAGCTGCTTCTCTGGCACCCGGATCTCCTAAAGCCCAGTGAGACCCATAAAAACGGTCTACGTCTTTCCTGGGGCCGCCTGCATGGCCCAGTGAGCTGAGTGCCGTGACTCTTGATTTCAGCTCAGTCATGATCCCAGGGTTCTGGGATCGAGCCCCACGTCGGGCTCCGTGCTGAACGTGGAGGCTGCTTGGGATTCTCTCCCTGTCCCTCTCTCTCTCCCCCCCCCCCGCCCCCGCTGCTCTCTGAAATAATAATAAAAAAATCTTTTTTTCTTATTTTACAGTTTAAAAAAATGAACAATATATGAACTTTAACAAAATTCAAATAACGTGGATGCACGGTAGCCCCCCCCCCCCCCGCCCCTTATTCACGGTTTTGCTTGCCGTGGTTGCTTTGCCCCGCGGTCCGGAAGCAGAGGCTCCCCCTCCCGACAAATCATCAGAAGGTCAACAGCGGCCTGGCACTGGGTCACGTGCCCACGTCATTCTCACCTCCTCTCAGGCATTTTATGTTCTCGGGTCATCACGAGAAGAATGAGTGCAGTACGCTGAGAGGTTTTGGGACAGACCACATCCACATAACTTTTATTATACTAAACCGTTATGACTGTTCTATTTTACTATTAGTTATTATTACTCTCTTACTGTGCCTATGTTGTAAATTAAGGTATGTGAGTGTAGGAAAAAACACAGCACATACAGGGTTTGCTACTCCCCAGTTTCTGGCATCCCCTGGGGGTCCTGGGACACATCTCCCACAGTAAAGGGGGATTGCTGTGTGTGTCACAAAGAAAGAGAATTACTTTATATAATTTCTATCACCATCCTTTTTTTTTAAAGTATATTTATTTATTTCAAGAGAGATAGTGAGCGTGTGAGCACAGAGCGGGGCTCGAACCCACAAACCGTGAGATCGTGACCTGAGCTGAAATCGAGAGTTGGACGCTCAACCGACTGAGCCACCCAGGTGCCTCTCTATCACCATTCTTAACATTCCAGAATTTACCAATATATACTGTTACTTAAAAATTTCGGGCATCTATCCTTTGATCTACCATTTCCATCCTTAAAATTTTTTTTAATGTTTATTTATTTTTGACAGAGAGAGAGAGAGAATCTGAAGCAGGCTCCAGGCTCTGAGCTGTCAGCACGGAGCCTGATGCGGGGCTCGAACCCACGAACCGCGAGATCGTGACCTGAGCCGAGGTCGGACGCCTAACCGACGGAGCCACCCAGGTGCCCCCTATTTCAATACTTTTTAAATACATGAGTAATCTTACATTTCGTTCCATGACTTGTTCTTTCCACATCAGATTACAGACGTACACATCATAAGTTTTACTAATATTTTTCCATGCTGTGGATACGGTGTATTACATGTGATCACTATAATATTGGTGGCAATTTGGGGTGGTTCGAATTTTTGCTCTTGTCAGCGCTGCAGCAATGAACGTTACCCTACGCATATCTGTACACACAAATGCACAGGCACATTGAGTAATAATAATAAAAACGGAATTGTCTGCGGTCTGCTGTGGGTCGGGCATTGTGCTAAGTGCTTGCACGTGTTACTCATTTAATTCTCTCAGTTACCCTCTGAAGTCGGTTTCCTAACGATCCCAATACTACAAATGAAGAGACTGTGCCTAAGAGAGGTTCAGGAAACTGCCACTAATTCCCCAAGAAGGATAGTGGACTGGACTTGCTAATTTTCATTTTTTTAAAGTTTATTTATTTATTTTGAGAGAGAGAGAGAGAGAGCAGTGGAGGGGCAGAAAGAAAGGGAGGGAGAGAGAGAGAGGAAGACAGAGGAAGACAGAATCCCAAGCAGGCTAGATGCTGTCAGCTCAGAGCCTAATGTGGGGCGTGATCTCAGGAACCTTGAGATCCTGATCTGAGCTGAAACCAAAAGTCAGATGGTTAACCGACTGAGCCACCGAGGTGCGCCACTAAGTTTCATTTTTTAAAAAAACGTCCTGGGGCGCCTGGGTGGCTCAGTCGGTTAAGCGTCCGACTTCGCTCAGGTCATGATCTCGCGGTCTGTGAGTTTGAGCCCCGCGTCGGGCCCTGTGCTGACAGCTCGGAGCCTGGAGCCTGTTTCAGATTCTGTGTCTCCCTCTCTCTGCCCCTCCCCTGTTCATGCTCTGTTTCTCTCTGTCTCAAAAATCAATAAACGTTAAAAAATAAATAAATAAATAAATAAAAATAATAATAAAAAAAATAAAAAAACGTCCTGTCATTATAGGATCAGAACTAACTTGAGTGGGACTGACATCTTTACAGTATTTGAGTCTGACCATCTAGAAAACGTCCTGTCTTGGGGTGCCTGGGTGGCTCAGTTGGTTAAACATCTAAGTCTTGATCTCGGCTCAGGTCTTGATCTCGGGGTCGTGAGTTCAAGCTCGGCACTGGGCTCCGTGCTGGGTGCAGAGCCTACTTAAGATGAACGGGTGGATAAAAATGTCATGTCTTTTCACTTACTTAAATACACGTATTTGTCTTTCCATACCGCTTGCCTGTTCCGTCACACTGGATGTGCAGATTTCCCGTTAAAGACATTCCGAGGTATATCACAGTCGTTCTTGCTGGTTCGAAGGCAACGAACGGATTTTCTGTTTTGATTCTGAGCTTGTGGCGTACCCAAGTATCCTATTAGTCGTAAGAGTTCCAACTGATTATTTTAAACAGATAGACTTTCTTACCAACTGCTCAGGGATGGAAGCTTTGTCCCTTTGCTTCTAATATTAATTCTTGCTTATGCTTCCCATCCTGGAACTTCCAAGGCAACGGTGAGTGTGTGTGCCTTGTTCCTTCCTTTAAAGGGACTCACGGGGTGGTTCCTACAGCAAGTAAATACATCCCAGCTTGCTAGGGATCCTTTTTGGTAATCAGGGATCCCAACTGGTCCTGCATCAGTGGAGCCAAAGCAATTTTCTCCTGTCTCCTACCAAAGAAGGGGATTACATATTTATTTGTGTTTCACTGCCCTTGCTTTTTTGGGGGTACATTCTCCTCGGTTATGAGAAATAATTTTATCACTCGGCATGGACTGGGGCCTTCCAATCTGAACATATAAAGCCAATTTTACGTAATTTTCTACCCACTTTCTTTTCCATAGTTGAACTTTTTTTTCTCCTTCTTCTTATTTTTTTTCTATTTCTTTTCAGCTGCTCTCTCTCAGTGGTGATGATTGGGCTGGTCTCGTTTCTACTTTCAATAGGAGACTTTTCTCTTACAAATTACCTTCCTTGGGTGCATCTCTTGGGGGACACATTACCTTCCACCTTTGCTGCTCTGTCTTCACAGTTGTTTACCCTACTTTTGAGACCTTGCACCGATCGTTTTGTTTTGTTTTTACTTTGGAAACCCCATTTTTTTCCCCAAAATTTGTTCCGATCCTCTGATGGTTTGTTTTAAATAGAAACGCATTCTTCTGATACGGTCACGGTACGTTTGAATGTCTCTGCAGTTGCCAGTTGGGAAGTTTTTACGTGTGGCCATAATCCTTGCGCTAGCTCTCGTTTCTCCGGGTTAGTGTGCCGGGTTTTCGTATGCTGGCCCTTCTCGTACGTGCCTCTGTTCATACTTGTGGGCGACGAACTAGCATGATCATGGGGGGGGGGGGGTTGGGGTCTGTCTCCTCTGCTCCCCTGCGTCTGTCAGATTCGGGAACGTGGAGAGGCAGCCTTTGCTTTGGGGTACGTGGCTGGGGATCAAGTAGGCAGGACGGACACTCCCATAAATGCCAATGTCCAGAGGATTCTACTTGGAGAACTGAATGCTTTCATATATCTTTTTTATTTTTTATTTTTTTTAACGTTTATTTATTTTTGAGACAGAGAGAGACAGAGTGTGAACAGGGGAGGGGCAGAGAGAGAGGGAGACACAGAATCTGAAACAGGATCCAGGCTCCGAGCTGTCAACACAGAGCCCGACTCGGGGCTTGAACTCACAGACCGTGAGATCATGACCTGAGCCGAAGTCGGCCGCTTAACCGACTGAGCCACCCAGGCGCCCCTCATATATCTTATTCCTGGGTAGAGCTGTCTTCTGTTATTGTCTTGTAGTCAGGAGTTTTGAAGTCTGGAATTATCTTGGGCTCTGGCCCTCTGCCTGGGCCCTGCATCCATTCTGGGTGACCTCCTAGGCCGATGCTTTGCGTTGTTCAGACTCAACTCCTGAGGTGCTCGCTTCGGGCAGAAGCCCGTGCTTCTAGCTCTTTGCAAATCTGGAGAATGAGGAGGAATGACGGGGACTCTGTAAGGTGGGCAGCTCTTCGTGACTTACCTGGGGGCCTGCTGAGACCACCCCTGCTCTTTGCGGCTGCTGACTCAGTCTCCAGGGATCTTCTGGCGACATCTGCACTCGTGTGCGTAACTACCAACTCCAGACCCTGCTTTGGACGACAGCTGTCTCTCATCTGCTTTCTCCATTACCTCAATGCTCTCTGCTTCGAATCTTCCACAACTTTCTCACCAATTCCAGCCTGCTGACGCTATCTTTCCGGGTTTTCCCACACTGTCAGCCATGTGATCTCTTCCCATACAGTTTCTGCTACGCCAATGGGAGTTTTGAGAGGAAAGACAATTAAACACCTACACCTGGTTTGGTTTCTGAATGGCGAGTCTGTAATGATCTTTATTTTTATTAAGTTTATTTATTTATTTATTTTGAGAGACAGAGAGAAAGAGGACACACAAGTGAGCGGGGGAGGGACAGAGAAAGAGGGGGAGAGAGAGAAGCCCAAGCAGGCCCCGCGCCGTCAGCAGGGAGCCTGACGTAGGGCTTGATCCCACGAACTGTGAGCTCATGACCTGAGCGGAAATCGAGACTCAGATGCTTAACTGACTGAGTTAACCCCCCCCAGGCGCCCCAAGACGTTAATGACCTATAACGCAGGGCTGACCATTTGCTTCGACAAGTTACCTTCTCAGCCTCAGTTTGGTTACCTCGGACTGAGTATTAACCTACGACAAGGGGGCTGTTCTCAGGATTGCAGACAGGATTTAAAGAGCCTGGTGAGTAGCAAGCAGTCGGTAAACAAGGACCCAGCAAATGGCACCTGCTATTACCATTTGCATGCTTCGGATTCTGTGTCTCCCCTTCTCTCTGCCCCTCCCATGCTCACGCTCTCGGTTTCTCAATAATAAATTAAAAAAAGTCACAAAAATAAAAAAATATATATATTAAATGTTTACTTTGGCTTTGTGGGGAATAAAATGTGAAAACAGATGTAAAGCCTTCCCCTACAAGCTGTCGCCGCTTTGAGAATGTGGATACGGAAAAAGGAAAACCAACCAGCCAACCGGCCGGGACTCAGAGCCACAACTGGGTATGAACTTGAGCGTAGATCCCTGGCAGCCACAGGCCTCCAGGCAAGTCAGGTCACTTCCCCAGGCCTGGGCCCCTGCGGCTTCCTCAACCGTAAAATGAGGATAAATGAAACGATGTGCGGAGATCGCCTTGCACAGCGAGTCCCCGGGAAAGGTCTGCCCCCCACCTCCTTGCCCGCGCTCTTGCCCCGCCAGGCTCTCCTGCAGGGACGGCTTCGTCAGTGAAGGCCTGTGTGTGGTCGCACTTACAGGGGCCCTGCATTTGGTTTAATTCTCTTCCGCTGCGGTCTTACAATTCTTCATGGCGTTTGAACAAGGAGCTCCTATTTTCATTTTGCACGAGCCCCCATGCATCACGTGGCTGGCTTTGCTCGCTGTGACACAACGCACGGGAGAATCCCTACTGCTGTCTTCCCAGGGGCAGAGGAAGCAGGTCCCCAGGTGCCTAAAGGCACAGCTCTAGAGTCCTGTGGCTACAGCCCTCCCAGCTTCATCTCCAGCCACGTCCCTAGAGCAGTCAGCGCAGGCTTCTTGGGTTCCCTGCGGCAGCTGAAACTGTGGCTCCAATTCGACTTGGCATTTTCTGTCTGGGTTCTTAAGGTATCTCTCTGCAAGACTTCGGAAGTGATGCGCCTTACTGCCTTTTTGTTTATGACTTTGAAAAAAAAAAAGAGTATTTCCTGAGCATAAGAAAACCTCCATGAATATGCTGGAAAAGGCAGGCTCAGGCTGTGCGTGGCCTTGGATGTGAAATCCCTGCCAAGGAAATGCATAGCTGGGAGGTTCCCCTGTCTCCTTCATGAACCTCCAGTTGGCCATCTGTTCTCTGTTTCCAGAGGGGACACAGACTGCTTTTCACAAGCCAATATGACTCCAAAACGAAGGGAAAGCAACCTTCTTAGAGGCTTGATTTCCTGGTGGTTTCAAAATTGACGCAAAAGTTTGGACGTTTTGGGAAGGAAAACCTCAGTCCCGTGAAGCTAACCTCCTTTGCTTTCTTTATCCGAGTCCACAGCCGGTGAAGGAGGCCGTCGGTACAGGAGGCTGAGAGACGCTGGGTCATCAGCGTGCTCCTGGTGCTTCCCTCCCGCCAGTGAATTAATTCTGGCCATCTATGGGTTGAGAGAGGCTGCGGCAGGAGCCCTTGCATACGTGCAGATTATCTTGAGTCAAGAGAACCCCTGTATATAACCATAGCCAGAGCGATGCACAGAGGCAGCTGCTTCAATGGCCACAGTTCTCAGAAAGGCTTTGTATGCACAGTGTCAGCATCACCTGAACCTTGTCTGAACTGCAAAATAGGTCCCATCCCAGACCTACCGGATCAGAGATTCTGGGGGCAGGGTCTCGTCTGTGTTTTCACAGCCTCCCCTCCCTAGCATGATGCTGGTGCACACTCACGTGGCAACCGACTGCTCTCCGGCGTTCTTTGGAGGGATTCATGAGGCTTCCTAACCCAGTGTAGATGCCTAAACGGTCTGTCCTGCGGCTTTGGGTAGTCCTTCTTGTTGTGGAAGTGGGAGAAGAATTCAACCTCCCTGGGCCTCAGTTTCCCCAACCCTGAAGCTACGGGATTGTCTGGGATGATCTCATCCATTCTTTCCACGTGGTATTTTCTATGCTCGAGGATTCAAAACGATCCAGTGACCTTCTCAGACAGTTCTAGAACACACGGACAGATGGTCATCTGACAGCAGATGGATGAACAGTTATTACAACGTATCTATTTATATATTTCTATTTCTGTATCTATTTGCCTATCTTATGGTCTAGCTGAATCTGGACTAGCTGAATCTGGAACATGGCAGCCCAGGTTTGGACTCCGATGACCTAAATTTGACACTTACCGGCTACTTATCATCTGTCAAATTGGGAAGTTTGCAAGGGAGGTGATGAATATACAGTGTCCAGCACCGGGTCTGGAACTTGAAAGCTTCCAAAGGGCAGCCACGGTTACTTTGTTGCCTTATACCCACAAACCTGAGCATTATCTCCACCCCCTTTTAAAGCACATTCATCCCTTTCTTTCCTTATCCATCTCTCCCAATATTCCCATGACACTTGAGCACGAGTGCTCCTATTTTGTGTGGGGCTGTGTGAGGCCCAGAACTGATGGTTCTGCGGTCACACCCACGGAACCTAGAGCCACCGTCCAGGTAGATGGCTCCGGGCACTGATTCCAATGACTTCTAAGTCAGTCGGAAGAACTTCTCTAAAAACCTGCCCATGTATGCAAGTCACGTTAGTTAAAATATTTCTAAGGGTCTGGAGTTTGTTTCCTCGTGGCAGCAAGTTTCTCGGGGGGGGGGGGTCTTTATCTTGAGGCTGAAAGGATGCCCACTTATCCTTAGAGGATAAGACCACTAAGGTCATCTTGGAGGAGCAAGGCAACTGGGCCGCCCCCGGCTCTTTCCGCACTTCAAGTTGGCCAACTGAAATTGTAACACGTGGCATCCTTCTTGAAATGCCCTTACTTCCTGGGGGGGGGGGGGGTGGGGTGGTATATGGGATTCCATCAGTGCTCAGTCCCACCAAGATCCCTAGCTTACTCTCCTGCTCTGCGTCACCTGCTGCATTATGGCGTAGGTGACCAGCTCCCCCAGCCAGCAGCTGTTATATGCTTTCATCTGGTGTCTGTCAGACTGTCTTCAAATGCAGCACTCTTTTTTTTGTTTGTTTTTTTTTTGTTTTTTGACCAAAGATGTTAGCAAAATTCCTAACCGTGTGGAGCATGAAAGAGGGAAAGGGCCACTCTGGCTAAAACAACAGAGGGAGAGGTGGGGGGAGGGCATGGGTCCCCCACCCGAGTCGTCTCTACTGGGGCCCCTGAGCCCACCTCACAGCTGCTTTGGTTTGCGGATGGCTCCTTCTTCTGGGAACTGCCCTCAGCCAATGGGAAGTGTCTCCTGTAGGAGATGATGTACGTGCCCGCACCCACCCCTCCACTTCCGGCCAAAGACTGACCCGTACAGAGTCACACAGTCCAGTCATGTCGCCTTGAGACGGGGACAACTCGGTGGTGCAGCTGATGCCCCAGAGCCCCACTGTGGACCAGGGAAGACTTCGCCTTAGGCTGCATTCTTGTTCAGTCGCGTCTCCTGTCCTCTCCTGCTTCCTTCCCTTCTTGTGGGTTTTTTCCTAAGAGCATGCCTTCAGTAAATTACATGCTTCTGAAGCTCATGCTTTGCTTCTAGAGGCCCCAACTTAAGGTGAAAGATAAGGGAATAATAATAATAAAAAAAAAACAAAAACAGAGAAGCCTGGTAACTTCTGCAGGTACATCAACTTTATGTGCTGGAAGCCGGCTTCCTCCGAGGTTCCTCTATGTGATTTGGTGAATCTGACCACTGGGGATGAGGTCAAAGCTGTGGCTCCTCAATGGCCACTGTGAGTCTCACAGCTGCTGTCCAGAGCCTGGGAACCAGGTGCATGGGCTTTAAGAGTGAGATTTAGGCTCTCTGGACTGATGTCCAACCAGGCTATGGACAGACTTATAAGTGAAGGTCCAATGAAGAACCAGAAAGTGTCGGGGCGCCTGGGTGGCTCAGTCGGTTGAGGGTCCGACTTCGGCTCAGGTCATGATCTCACGGCTCGTGTGTTCGAGCCCCACATCAGGCTCTGTGCTGACAGCTTGGAGCCTGGAGCCCACTTTGGATTCTGTGTCTCCCTCTTTCTCTGCCCCTACCCTGCTCGTGCTCTCTTCTCTCTCTCTCTCTCAAAACTACACATTAAAAAAAAAAAAAAAAAAAAAAAAAAAGAACCAGAAAGCGTCCTTCCATGAAGCTGAAGGGCTTGGCACTTTGCTCTTGGCTCCCTACAGCAGTTTAAAATGTCTTTCGTCTTCGACCCTATGATTTATTATGAATTAGAGAATCAGGTTTTTTTTACTTCCTTCTATCTGCAAAGATCATCCTACGGGCAGTCTATGAAAGGAACTTTGCCGAAGTAATTCTAACCACAGGAACAAACAAATCACCTAGGAAACAGTGCATATTGCTTTCTCAGGCAAGTTCATAAAACCCATGAAATTCTAGAGAACTTGGGTTATCAGACCCAGACTGAATGTATTCCTTCCAGGAAAAAGGGCATTCATAGCAAGAATCTGCACATTTGAGGGTTTGAGGGGTTTCAGTGGCTCGAGTCGTGATCGGACATGAAGCCTCCTGATTTTACATTGTGTGCTTCCTCGAATTCATCAGAAGAACTGTAACTGCAGGTTTTAATTTTGTAAGCTGGATGTTTTTTTCCTTTTGCTCCTTCTCTTTCCTCACGTAACTTATTCACGGAACATTTATCTGGATCATTTCGCTTATAGGCTATGTATCTGCCTGGCTATATCTACAGGCTATATAAAGAGTCCACTATGGCAGTTAGAAAAAAATCCACGCTACAGTAATTGATGATAATGAGACCTTGTATTTAGGAACTTATCTTTTCAAATGTTTCAATTGGAAGGTCAGGTCCTCCGGGGGTGACTCCCAACAAACTGACCAACATATGAAGCATCCTATAAAAATGTGTTAATTAAACAAATGGATACCAGCTTTGCCTTTTAAGCAAGAATTAGGAAACACAAAACCTATCAGGAACTCAGAAACTGGCTTGTAGAAAATGCAGCCAAGAACCAGGATGTATCAGCAAAAGCCTGATGAACTTCCAGACCAATCACTAAGTAAAAATCACAAACAAGGAAACAAACCCCGAAGACACAACAATCCTCTATTTATCTCCCTCTGTTGTCAATTTCTTTAGCATGGATTTTTTTTTTTTTAACCTGGTAGTCCATTAGGGTTCAGTTTCCATTCTGTTTTAAGGAACATGAAATTCCAACCAGTTTGATGATTGATTGATCTTCCAACACAAAAGCAAATTAGAAGAAGCAAGTTGAAAGCCTCAAAGCGGTCTGCAGAGAGAAATGGCCTTCGAGAAGGAAGGTTAGAAAAATGGTGGAATCAGGCACAAGAGCCGGGAGAGTACCGCAGTGCAGAATCCCTGGTACAAGGGACAAAAACTCCCCTACGTGCATAAAGTTCAATAACTTGTGTTTACATGGGAATCCCAAGTCGTTAGGAAAAGTCAAGTACAAAACCGATATAATTGCTTTGAAATTTACAGAGCACGTGCACCTCTGTTATAAGTGAATGAAATTCCATGTGGCATATTCTGGGTTGGAAGGCAGGGAAAGGTGAGCCAGATTAGAGAGAGATTTGCAAGGACGATTCTCAACAGGGAAACTCCTGGCACACATGAGGACATGTTCTCTGTTATCAGGAAGGTCTGACCAACTAGGATGACCCCTTTCTGAGCGTCCTTCCCTGATAAGGTTTCCTGGTACTTCTCTGAGGTGGAAGGAACTCACTTCCCCCAAGATATGGAACTCCAAGAAAATGCTTCTGGAACAAAACGTCGTCACTGAGTTTGCATGGTAGTATTAATGTTATCAGAAAATCATCCCTAGCATTTTTCAATCATAAATCTGATTTAAAAGATTTACTGCATCTGTATCATGTGACTATTATTATTGCTTTTCCCAGGAACCTCGTCTCAAATTTCTTAACAAGAGTCAGTAGGAAAATACTGTTCAATGAACAGAGATCCAATTTATAAATTTTTTTTCATATGTGTATCGAAGTCACATGTACCCCACCCGAAGAAACCTCGGTTCAATATCATCTAAAGAGATGTAGTTAAAGAAATCAGTCTGCAAATCTCATTCAGCTTATTAAGGGGCCTCCTGGCTGAACACGGCCTCCACCCCCGTGCAGCCTGGCTCTCCGTGGAGGAACCAGGCGCTCGCCCTGGTCTTTGAAAGTCCTCTCAGGCTTGCTCTTTCCTCCTCCTTCCCTTTTTCCCTCTGCAGGTTCTTGAGACTGGATTGTTCCCCTTCCCGATGTAGGTTCTCTCCAGGCCGGTCCACCTGCCACTTCCCTGGTGCAGCATTAATGGCTCCTCTCGTCCTCACTCTTCAAATCTAACTCTCTCCTCTGCCCAGCTTCTAAGGCGTTCATCTGACCTCGTCGACTTTCCTGACCTGCGCCTTCTTCCCCATGTGCAAAATCAATCGCGCCAATCCTGTCTCCATCTTTGAAAGGTCATCCGGAAGACAGAATTCACGCTCCACGTCGCTCAAGTTTACTGCGGTTGCTACCCAGACATGCTTGCACAGGGCTTCCTCCCTTTAACTTTTTAGGAAGCGTCCCGAGTTCTTCGTTCTCCCTCACGCCTCGCATCACCACTCACAGCAAATCTCATGGGTTCCCCTTTCACAATGTTACCCTGAAGCCTGTCGCTTCTTAGAGATTCCGCCAACTGATACCTGTGCCCACACAGCATTCTCCCTCATCGGGACTACTCTAGCTTTCTAAGCGGCCTCCTTATTTCCACCCTTGCTATGCTGTAGTCCCGATGCGTGCAGCGGCCTCAGGAACCTTTGTACGGTGTAAACCCGGTACCGTCCAGACCCGCTTCCTCCCGGGCTTTCTCAAGTGGTGGTCTCTCCAAGTGAGAGCAAAATCCAGATTCTTTAGCATGGCCCTTGCAGACCCACAGGATTTAGCTGGCGCTGTCTAGAAGAATGTTCCGCAATGATAAAAATGTTCCGTAACCGACGGTGTCTACTGCGGTAACCGCTCGCCATAGATGATTACAAGCACTCGGAACGTGGCTAGGGTGACAAAAGAACTGAGTTTTTAATTGATTTAAAATCAGGGAGCCACACATACGTCACGGCTACCATACTGGACAGTACGGTTCTAGCCCCGGGACTTAACTCTTTAGAGGTGAGTATCGCCTTCTGGGCTCAGCGCTCAGCCACAAGCACCCAAGGTTTCTTGCTGTTCCTCAAGGCACACAAACCTGTTCCCGCCCAGGGCTTTGTCCAGATCTCTCCCCTACTCTCCCCTCACCCTAGATCTTGAAATGACAGCTGACACCCTCACTCCATTCCGGGGCCGTGACTCAAGGCCACTTGCTCGTAGAATCCGTCCCCGATCAGAAAAGTAAAATTGCTCTAATGCTACGCACTTCCACACTGCACCCTTCCACAGAGCCTGCGCACTGCCGGAAATGAACGTTACGCATTTTGTCACCTTGTTTGTTATCTGTCCTTTCTGCTTTCTCCAGAAGTGTGGGCATGGAGTAGGTGGGAAATTGGCTTCAGGCAGAGTTGAGGTTTCTCTAGGCGATTCTGAACAAAGGGACAGAAGGGCGCAGGAGTTCAGCGTGTTGGCGAGGGAGTAATTACGATGATGACAAAAAGGAATCTGGGAACCTAAAGTGCGTGAGGGACAAATAAAAGGCAGTGAGCTCGCCGCCTAATGGATTTTATGGTCTGGTCAGGCTGAAACATTCCCGGAGTAGAGGTGTCAGAGGGGATCAGATGGAAAGATGCCAGGTGCAGGTCCCAGGACGGGAAGCCTCTCGGGGATGATCACAGAAGCCGGTGGGGATGTAGAAGGGAACGGAAGATGAGACCTTAGGAGGAGAAAAGCTCAAGGACTGAAAAATCCAGGGTATCCGGAAGAGTCACCTGTAGCCCGTGAACGTCGCCAACGGTCAGGCCAGAAGTGAGGCGGCAACGGGTGACAGCGGGCCTGGCTCTGCCATCGCAGGGGACAGACAGACCCGCCAGGGCGGGCAGGTGACTGCGGAGTGTGGGGGGGGGGTGCTGACCCTGGGGAGGGTGGCCAACAGGGCCGGATCAGCAGGCGAGCAGATCTGTGTGGGGGGCGGGCACACGGTGACAGGGCTTCTGCCAGTGACCAGCATCACCAGGGCGAGGGGCCGTGGGGATCCCTCCCCGAGTTCTCCAAGTTACCCTGCTCTGATAAAACTCAGAGTGTTGGAGGTGGAGGGAGGGCAGCCGGGGGTCCTCCAGCACCTCTTCTTACTACTTTCCCTCATGTCGGTTTGGGGGGGCAAAGAACAGTGGCATTCCTGTTCCGGATCCCTCCTCTCTGGCCTCTTCTTGTGTCCGAACTCAGTCCTCCAGGCCGTGGTCACAGCCGCGGCCGGCCCTGGGGGAAACATGCAGATGGGAACTTCAAGCTCCGGGGCCCTTAGCAACCGGCAGCGTGGACAAGCTTCATTTCCAGATCAATGAAGCACCGCCCGGGGGCTGACAGTCATCTTGTCTCCTGGGGGGGGGGGGGGTCATCGAGGATGACTTCTGGTTTTCGGGCTCGGGTTGGTGGACTTCGTGCATCATGCTCACATGCGGGTGAGAATACGTGAAGAACTGGGCTGGCATCTGAGTTGAGAACGAGGGGTTTGGTTGAGAGGGGGGCTGAACTGAAAAGGTATGGGGGGGGGGGAGCAAGAGAGGCTGTCCAAAAGGTAGCCGGGTATGTCAGTCGAGAGCTCAGAAGACCGATGTCAGCGCTGGATGCAGATTTGCAAGTTACCGGCCGGTGGGTGAAATGGAAATAGGTGAGACGTGCCAGGAGGCACGCAGAGAGATGACGGAGAGTGACAAGGGACTGAGGGCTGACAGCAGGAGGCTGGGGAGGACCAACACGGGAGTGACGGAGTGATGGAGTGACGGCTGGAGGGGAAGTGATAGCCCAAAGGGCCAGAGAGGAACTGTTCTACCAATAGGAAGGGAATCAACGCAGTGAGGGATTTAAGGAGGGGGCACTGGGGTTTAACACAGCCCCCGATCCCAACCCGGATCGAGGCACCGATGCTGTATAAACACAGAGAACTACAAAACCGGGTGTGCACAGCATGGGAGCGCAGGGGCACCCCGCTAGAGAAAGTGAGGATAGGGAGAGATTGAGGGGAGGTGCAGGGCTCCTTCTACGACAACTCATCCAGAGATGCTATTAAGATTTAGAGGAAATGAATAAGCTTATGGAAAAACCCAAATTAACAAACCTGAATCATGCCAATTTGTAAAAAAAAAAAAAAAAAAAAAAAGAGAGAGAGAGAGAAAGACAGAAGAGAATAAAATCAAAAACAATGTGTTCAAAATTTATTTGAAAATAGGTGCTAGGTCTAGATATTATTAGCAGGGTTTTTTTCCCCCACACATCAAATGAGGGGCTCTGGGTTCTACAAATTGTTCCACAGAAAAAATAAAAACAAAACAAGTGAAAGCCTCCGTGGACATCCTCTCAAATTGATTTCTAAAGCTTGGCATGTTCTTAAAAATAAAATCTGACCAAGAACACAAAGTAACAGTCACAGAACAATCTCCCTTATGTATATGGATGTAAAAATAATACAGTATTGGCAATCAAATCCCAGCAGTTTATTAAAAGAAAATCCTCATGGCCAAGTAGGATCTTTTCCAGGAATGTAAGAAGGGTTTAATATTAGGCTATCTATTAATATAATCCATCACATAAAGAGGCCAAAGGACAAGAAAAAAAAAATCACATGATTACTTTGATACTTGCCAAAAAATTGCTGGAAACAATTCCACGTCCATTCTTGATGGAAATTCTTAGTAAGCTAAGAACATTCCCCATCTTAACACAAGAAAGACTGTCTCAGTTTAATTGGGAACAGGAGTGGGAAGTCTGGGATTTGCAGAGAAGGAGGTCTTAAGAAATGATTTGGTTGCAAATGGATTTGTCTTGAAGTTAAATTTGCAAAACACCACCTTGTATTTCTTAGGCGTAATGTGTAAGTTTGTAATGACTTTCACAGTGGGTTGATGAACAAGAGTGCTAAGGCCACCCCGTTGTACCAACAACTGCACAATAAACACTTATAGACAGTGTCCATTTACAGTAAAATATTGCTGGCATTTAAAGTGGGCCAGGTATTAGCTCCATACCTCCACTCATATTTACCCTATTTGGGGAGTTCTCATGCAATAAGCCTTATCCCAAGCCTACTCTACTCCCCCACCTCCAAAAATGAGAGTTATATTTAGAGAGGCAAAATTATTATTGCAGGTATTATGATAATCTAATAACAATAGCTAGCATTTACTTATTATGGGCTCAACACTGTGGTAAGCGCTTAGCATACACTCCTTAATTTAACCCTAGCGATGATGCTGCAGACGGGATTATGCTCACTTTCCAGAAAGAACAGTGAAGGTCAGGAAAGGGAAGGACAGGGAAGCTTATATAAGCGGCATCTCAAAGTGGCGCCGTGGGATTTGGACCACTAAGCGACACTGTATTTCCTTATTGATGGAATGGATGAAACGGAACCTAAAAGATCTTAGATTATAAAATTAATATAAAACAAATTTCCTGTATGTCAGTTCTCACCACGGATGGTTCATAACGGTAACCCAGAGTATAAAATACCCAAACAATACCTAACAGAGAATTGGGCAAAAAGTATTTGAGGAAAACTCCCAAGCACTTACAAATGTCATAAAAGACACATCGACGACGAAAGATACGTATACTGTGTTCCTGGATACGAAATCCCGTCACTTGTAAAGATTTCACTGAAACGATCTTCAAAGTTTCACGCAAGTACTTTCCAAATATTATTTTTGTAACTTGATGAAAAAACAAAAAAGGCATGCAGCTAAGTAAATAAAACTCCCAGGAGGTACCTGCATTGCCAATTACCTATTATAAAGCTACAATAATTAAAACGTTATAATAATAATGCCAAAATACTCTACAGTAATATATGCAAAATCACTAGAATTTAACAGATAACTCTAAAGGAGAACTTAGTACATATTAGCATTTATTACATAATAAATGTAACATTTCAAATCAGCAAAAAAGGGATGAATTATTCAATAAATGGTTTAGAAATACTTATTAATCCCTGGGGGGAAAATTAGAGTTCTTCCACACCACATAACACCATACATTCCAGAAGGACTAAGGTGATAAAATGAACAAGTATATATATTAAGGATCTAGAGACACAAACAGGTTAATATTTATCTGCTCCCAGGGTGGGGAAGACTCTTCTAAATGTATGGAAAAAAGAAGCCACAGCTAAATGAATCTGAGACATTTAACAACGTAAAAGAAATCTTCTAGATTGAAAATGTAATAAAATCAAAAAGCAAATTTCAGTCTGGGAAAATGTTACAACATCTATGAAAGATCATCGCTTTAATATTTATAAAGAATTTTTAAAAATCAATAGGAAATGGATGAATGTTCTATTAAAATGGATGAGGACATGAGCAGATAATATGCAAAAGAAAGACTAGTTTTTAAAAGACAGAAATAACCCTGTGTGTAGTTAAAACAATAAGAAAACCCCATATGTCTTTGTCCTTCACATTTTCTGATGTAAAAGGCTACGATATTATAACTCAACCAAAAAGCCCAAACAACCTGATTTAAAAACGGGCAAAGGCCTTGAATGGGCATGTCTCCAAAGGAGACATAAAAATGGCCAATAAGTACGTGAAATGATGCTCAACTTACCATCCGGGAAATACAAAATAAAAACCATGATGGGATACCGTTTAATGCCCAGGAGGATAAAAAATAAATAAAACAAAACAGAAAATAACAAGTGTTGGAGAGGATGCAGAGAGACTGGAACCCTGGTTCCTGTGAACAAGGGTTTTGCTGCTGTGAGTCTCAAATGGTGCAGCCAGTGGGGAAAAAGCAATATGATGATGCCTCAAAAAATCAAACAAAGAACTTACCATGTAATATAGCAATCACTCTTTGGACTACACACATAAAAGAAATGAAAGCAGGGACTTGAACTGATATTTATATACCCAAGTTCGTAATAGTACTATTCACAATAGCCAAAAAGTGGAAGCAACTCAAATGTCCACTGATGGGTGAATGGATAAATAAAATGTGACATATTCATACAATGGAATACTATTCAGCCTTAACAAAAGGAGATTCTGACATATATTCCAAAACCTGAATGAACCTTAAAGATTTATGGTAAGTGAAATAAGCCAATGACAAAGGGATGAATATTACGTGACTCCTCTGATATGAGGTACCTAGAGTAGTCAAATTCATAGAATTGGAAACTAGAATGTCAGAGGCCAGGGAAAGGAGATGGGGAATAACTGTTTAATGGGCACGGAGTTTCAGTCTGGGCAGGTGACAAGGTTCTGGAGATGGATGGTGGTGAGGGCTGCACAACAGTGTGAATGTATTTAATGTCACAGAACTGTACACTTAAAAATATGGTTAAAATGGGAAATAGTATGTTATGCACATTTTACCACCAATTAAAAAAAAAAAACCACCTAGGGGGATTGGATAGAGGGGATATTTGAAAAACAAAGAAAGCATGAACTAGAAACAAATTTCTCACCAACTTGGGTTGATGATAAAGAAATCTTAGCATAGCCATAAAGTGGAAAATACACACAAACATACATATTTCCTGAGAATTCATAATCACAGATTGCCTTTACATAGATTTGAGGCTCGAATTTCTACAACACAGTTTGGTCTGAGAACCCCCAAACTGAAGAAGTAACAGAAAATTGGCTTCTCGGTTAATGATACCCTGGGATACTTGCAGAAGCAAACACACTTGAGTGGTATATATCACGGGTAGAACAAAGGTGGCAATTCAGTTCAATCATGAGTCTCGACCCCTACCTCACACCATACCAAAAGAGCAATTCCAAGTGGATTATAAACCTATGTGTGAAAGGCAAAACATAACATTTCTGGGAAAGAATGTAAGAGAATACCGTCATGCCTCTCGGGTAAGCAAAGATTTCATAAACAGAACACAGAAAGCACTAACAACCATAAGAGGGTGAATTAATAAACTAATTAAATAAGAATTTCTGTTAAGAAGAGAAGAGGTAAGCTGCAGAGTAGGAGACGATATCTCCAATACATTTATCTCTGAAAGTAGTTGTATCTAGAATCATGTAATGAATTCCTATCAATTAAAAGGAAAATGATAGACAACCTAACAGGAAAAGAGACAAAAGGCTTGCCCGACTACTGCACCCAAGAGAATATTCAAATGCCAAAAAGCACAAAAACTGCCAACTGCTAAATTCATTATTCGTTGCAGAAATACAAGTTAAAAACACAGTGGGATGCCATTAATCTCCTATGACAACGGCTGCAGTGAAAAAGACAGACAATAATACCAAGTATTGGTAGGATAAGGAGGAGGCTGAACTCTACATTGTTAGAGGGAGTATGAATTAGTACAGCTACTTTGGAAAGCTGACAATGCCTACCAAGGCTGAACCCATGTCTGGCCTACAACCCAGCAATGCTGCTCCAACAGATATCTATAAGGATAGATAGAAGATATCTATAAGGACAGATAGACGATATCTATAAGGATAGATAGAAGATATCTATAAGGATAGATAGAAGATATCTATAAGAATATATATAAGATATCTATAAGGA
>NW_026060084.1:0-23203 GCF_023721935.1 Panthera uncia | reverse complement strand
TGGGTGGAGTCTAGCATGTATTTTTAAAATCTGTCCAGGTAATTATGATGCAATCTGCCTAACACAGAAATCCATGGACAAGCACGCAGGATTTTAAGGTGTAAAGGTCTGTAGACATCATGAGATCTAATCTTCCGTCTGATGCAAGAATCTCCATGCTGACATTTTGATGTTTCCCAACCTTCCTCTTCTACAGATTACCTTATCGTCTTCAGCAGTTTATCAACACGGCAGGAACTCTGTGTTAGGAAAAGCCAGCTTTGCATCAAGAATGAAATAACTTCTTTCAAAACCATGCAATACAGTCCGTGCCCAGGTTAAGCTGTGACTTAGAAATGCACATTTAACTTTACAAAATTGCATATTAAGCTTATAATTGCATACGATACACTACCAAGCGCTTAAAAAATAGTTTTGTTAGCTTAAAGCGCATTCAAGATACTGTTTATTTACCAAAACAGGGTCTCAAAGTAGTACATTGCAGATTCGTGGAATTATAAGATACAAGATTAGAAGCCATCTTAGAGATGATTATTTTAAAACAGGGACCTGGAGTGAAAGGCACAACTTGAAAATAATGAAATATTTTTTTTTGTTTGTTTTTAGTGTTTACTTATTTTTGAGACAGAGGGAGACAGAGCGCGAGTGGGGGAAGGGCATAGAGAGAGGGAGACACAGAATCTGAAACAGGCTCCGGGCTCTGAGCTGTCAGCACAGAGCCTGACGCGGGGCTCGGATCCACGAACTGTGAGATCATGACGTGAGCCGAAGTCGGACACTTAACCGACTGAGCCACCCAGGCGCCCCAATAATGATATAATTTTTAATGAATGTGTAAATGAATAATGAAAGTACATTTTAGAAAGTGACCTCAGAGGCCTTTCCTTTGATCTTTTACTCCGTTGTTAACGTTAAGTGAGGAGTGATGTATTTCATTCATTTGGGGCAGCATTCAGGCCTCTTTTCAAATAAGCGACACTTTATGTTCACTTCTCTACTTAGTCTTTCTTTATTTTTCCCTGGGGCCTCTCTCACCTTGAGATGCTCACTAACCTTACCCGACTACGGGTCCAACTCCAAACTCAGCAGTTAGAGAGTTGATTAAAGATGGAAAAGAAAACAGAGCAAAATAAAATAACAGAAGCTTCACAGAAATCTGCGGTTCTGAAAAAGATAAGAGGTCACGGGTATGTGTGCAATGAACTTCAATCAGAAAGCCAAGGCGGAGGGGCGTGTGTCTTCTAACATCGCCGGTGAGAGCCTGAGACATAATTGAGAATGGAAGCCCATCTGCTCTCAATATTCTGACTCTGACAATGACACTGGGTTGCTGTTTTCTTTCTTTCTTTTTTTAATGTTTATTTATTTTTGAGAGACAGAGAGATAGAGCACGAGCAGGTGAGGAACAGAGAGAGAGGGAGACACAACCTGAACCAAGGGCTCCAGGCTCTGAGCTGTCAGCGCAGAGCCTGACGTGGGGCTTGAATTTGTGAGCTGGGAGACCATGACCCGAGCTGAAGTCAGACGCTTAACTGACTGAGCCACCCAGCCGCCCCCGGGTTGCTGCTTTCTGCTGATGACAGAGGTAGACCACAGCTATGCCCAAATTCCTTTTAATTTCTTATCCCTCTTTTGGGTATCAACTGCACTGAGATCTCTGAAATTAAAGACCTCATGTTAAACGAAAATCACCGATGTATGGTGTTGTACAGGAGCAGGCCAAGTTCACAATCATTCATTAATTTGGCAGGTATTCCTGGGTTCCCAGCATGTGGCAGGCACTCTGCTGAGCTCTGACATAGAGTGGTGAACAAGGTCCTCGGTTTCTGGGTATGTGACATGTGCTTGGAATGCTACCGTTAATCTGATGATGGTCTTATTCTCTTCAATAAAGACATGGGTTTGGGGACCAAGCTGACATGGGCTCCATTCCCAGCCTTATCTCTTGCTGACCATGTAATCCTGGGTATTTGTCCCACCTGGATGGCTCTGTCCTCCTGGTGCCCATGGTGGACAAGCCCAACACAGCACTACTTTGAAGCAGGGAGTGACCTGATCCCATTGGGTAGGGAGAGAAAGCTCACTTATTTCCTTTAGATGAAGAAGGCCAGCCCTTGGGGAAGAAAACATTTTTCTTGCTTTAATTGACTTTTCCTTAATCAACCTCCCAGTTTAAAGACCTTTTTAAGATAGGACTCCTCTAGGCTGACTTTAACCTCCACAAAGATAAACAGATCTGTTCCCTTACTCATGAACTTTTTCCAGGAACCAAATTCACTTCACCGTCGAGAACCAGCCGGGCACTTGTAGGAATAGAGATCCGTGGACCTCACTCTAGACCTAATAAATCAGAATCTCTAGAAATTTCTATTTTCAACAAGTAAGAGATGAAACCCAATAGTTATTTCCATTCTGCTTCTATTTTTAAGTAAGTCTAGATATTTCATCAAAACTTTAGATAACATTCATTTTTAAATTTTTTTCTGATTATGAAATTAATATGTGTACATGGTAGAGAAGTTTTCAAAAAGAAAATGAAATGTTAAGAAGAAAACAAAATGTACCCATTGCTCCAAGGCCTAGAATTAAGAAAAATAATCAGATTGGTGTTTCATTTTTCAATTTTTCTATGAATATGCATATATATTTTTATAATATATATGATACATAAAAAGATATATATAATATATTGAAATATATATACAGATACATCTTTTTATTTATATTTTTATTTATATTTATATAATATGTAAGCATGTTTATACATAATTTGTTATTTATAAATATAAATTTATAATGTATTTATATGGATATATTTATATTTTATATATATCTTATAAAATATATATAAAAGATATATATAATACACATAAGATATATAACATATATACAATATATATTTTTATAATTAATATAAAAATATAATCCTTATATTTTTATAATATATATAAAATCAAACAATCAATACTGTTTCTTGTAGATTTTCTGTTTATATGTATATATACTCTGAACACATGCCTGATTAGTATTTTACAGAAATAATTTCATTTAACTCTTATTTATTGAGAATCCCCTCTATGTAGTCACTCTTTTAGGCGTTGGGGATACAGTAGTGAGTATCTGGGGACACAAGTAGAAAGAAATGTGCACCAATGAACTTACATTACAGTATCAGAATGTGCTCAAGAAACTAGCCGACTGATACATCAATGGATAAATATCGATGATGCAAGGGGCAGGAATGATAATATTTGAGTGTCTATGCGGTGCTGAGAACAGTTCCCACTGTAAATTCATTTCATCCTTATAATAACCACTAGAACAGCACATAGCAAGCGCTAGAATTACCCCCACTTTATAAATGTGGAAACAGAGGCACTAACTGCTTGCCGGTCTATCTGAGTAATTTACAAGCTGCTAAGAAATAGGTGGGAAGACAGCCTGGATCAGGTGGCCAGAAACGGGGTGACACATCATAAGGTTTCGGTTGGCAGGCGAGGAACGGAAGCCAGACAGGTTGAAAGAAAAGGTGGGAACCAAGAAATCAGAGACCTGCATGAAATTAAAGCACAGCAGGTGCACGGAAATGGGATTAGGAAGCCAGCGAAGAGGCGGCTTTCTCAGAGAGGAGGCAGTCAGCCTGCCTGGGTCACTCCATGCTGTTGGGGGTTTCTAGTTGGTTTTCCTGGGAGACAATATTTTTACCTGCCCCTCGTCCCCGCTCTGCCGCAAAGCGGAAAACACTCCTTCACGGCAAGTGACGTTTCCACCTAGGCTGACTCATCCGCAGGCAGGTTTCACATCTGGAGATTGTGGAGCCGATTTTGTACAGTGGGGCAGGGGGTCAGGCCCAGGCAAGGTCAGAGCCCAGCCGAGCGCGTGGCTGCGGCAGGAAGACACAGGCGGTGAGAGCAAACCTGAACCCTGCCCCGGGAGCCTTGGGGGCGGAAACTGAGGAAATGGAATCCCTTCCACTGGTGAAACGCAGCTTCCCAGCCAGAGGGGACTGCACCCACTGGGCCCAGCCCTGGAGCCACGGCTTGGCAAACGGCCACCTAAGGGGAAGAAAAAGCACAACGTTGTGACAAGCGTCTGCCTCCGCCCACATCACAGCGGGAGTTTGCTTCTCCAAGAAACAGACTTTTTAAGTCATTTTGATACCCCCTCCCCCCAAAAGTCTACAAGGTTCCATATTCTAACACTTGGATACATTCTAAAGTGGCAGAGCACATTAAGGGACTTTGAAGACGACCAAGAGCCAGAAGAAAGAAGCAAGTTAGGAAGCATCAAACACCATGGGTGCTGCTGTTCTCCCCCCCCCCCCCCCCCCCCTCAGGTCATGATCAGGTCATGAGCTCCCGTTAGTGAGTTCCAGCCCGCATCAGGCTCTGTGCTGACAATGTGGAGTCCGATTCGGATCCTCTGTCCCCCTGTCTCTTTGCTCCTCCCCCCCATCCTCTCTCTCTGAAACAAACATTAAAAAATAATAATAATAATACCACTCGTTGTTACCGTCTTCACTGACACAGAAACATCTTTATGCCTGATGCCTGCTCAGAACCTGAGACCAGCTGATTCCATCATATCTCACGAGACTGTGTGACACTAGATGAATTCTTTAATTCCTTTGACCCTCAGTTTCTCTACCTGCAAAACAGACCCAAAGGTAGTCCCTACCTCTTGTTTAAATGAGAGAATACATCAGCAGTCTTAGCAGCCTATATTAGCACCTAGGCTTACTAGTCTAGATATTATTGATAGGACTGCTACCCAATCCCAAATCCTTGCATTCGTCTGTCCTTTCCCAGACCGCTCATGTTCCCACTCTAATTCTGTGTTGTGCCTCCAACTCATGTCCACGATGGCCCGCTCTGGCCTCTCCTGGCAACTCTTTCCTGTTCTTCCATCCTTCGCTCCTCTAGCTCCTTGCCTGTATTGAAAACTGAGTGTGGGGCAAGGACATCACTCCCCCTCTGGTCTTCTCTGACAAGCATAGGGCCGGGAGCAGGTTGAGACAAGCATTCCTGTGCCTCCATGATGGCACCTCTCCATTCCTCTACACTTTCCCCATCACCCCCTTTGAAGTACATGAGGTTAACACATCCCCTCTCCCTCACCACCCCCAGTGGCCAGCTGAAGGTCTGGAACAATCCTTCACATTCTGTGAAGACTCTGGCACAGGCCTACAGTCGCTTCTTTCATTCCTGTTGCTACATCAAGGTAGGCAACTTTATACCTGCCTGGCCCAATGTCACTTATAAAATGTCCCCCTCCTCTAATCAAGCTTCAACTCAGCCTCTATTTGTAACTTGGAGTTAGGGAACATGCTCAATGACACCATATGCGGGCAATCAACAAAATCCAGAAGGTAAGAAACTACAGAACAAATGTCCTGGTTTCTCCAAAACATCAATTGCAGAGGTGAGGGTGACCAGAAACATAGATTAAAAGTAAAAAGAAACAAATCAAACAAACACAGTGGTGTGGCCCTTCTCTGGATTTTCTTTTTCTCTTTCTCTCTCCCTCTCTCTTTTTTTAATTTTGACAGGGAGAGAGAGCGAGAGAGAGAGAGAGGGTGTGAGCAGGGTAGGGGCAGAGAGAGAGAGGAGGAGAGAGAGAGCAGCCTCCACATTGTCAGCACAGAGCCTGATGCAGGGCTCAAACTCATGAACTGGGAGATCATGACCTAAGCTGAAATCAAGAGTCAGATGCTTAACTGACTGAGCCACCCACACAGCCCTGGATTTTCATTCAAAAAAAAATTCAACTGCTAAAATATGTATAAATAAATAAAAACAATTTTGGCGGGGGGGGGGGGGGGGTGGAACAAACAGGGACTTTCTTTTTCAAACAGGACTATTTCAGTATTGACCAGGTATTTGGTAATATTAGGTAATCAGTGTTGATCTTTAAATATATGATCCTGAAATTGTTCTTGCATTTCAAATATATATTTATAGACAGAGTAATTTGGTGTCTGGCGATTCCTGCTAAGTTACTCAGGGGGTACGTAAGTGGAGAGAAATGAGTTCGATGTTAAGAGATGTGACAAGATGGCCGTTCGTTGGTTAAAGCTGTGTGAGGGGGGCTCCGTGTAGGATCCTCTGCCTTTGTACTTTCCCTGATACAAAGTGGGGAGAAGCAATCCATGGGGGTGGCCCATGCAACCGGAAAGCCTTCCAGTTCCCCACGCACCACACACCACAGTCATAACCCTGCACCTTGGCCCCTGGAGCCCCTCCAGCCCTCCAGCACACCCACTCTCCTACCCTTCTACCACATTGAGGCCTTTCATCTGGGGGCCTCTCCATTTTCTGCCAGTCTTCAGATATTTTCTGGCTTCATCTCATCTCTGGTCTACAGCCCATGGTTGAGGACTTCAACCTCTCTCTCTCTCCCTTCGACATTGACTGTCTTGCCCTCTTGTCCTCACGTTGTCTCTAGAGGCAAAGCCTATGCCTGGACTCGTCCCATGAGTTCTCTGCTCTCACACTCGCCCCGCAACAGGCTGCCTGGCACATGCCAGTCGGAGGCACAGCACATCAAGTGTCCCCGACCTCGGTAAAACCGTGACACCACGGAACAATCCTTCAGCCTGTCCCTGTGTCCTTCACTGGCTGTCTCAAAGCTTCCCCTTTCAGCTCAAAGCCCCAACTCTGCCTCTTCACTCGGCACTCTGAAAACTCTGAAAGGACAATGAGTGTTTCACTAAGAAAGGCAAGACCACCAGATGCGAACTCCGCGAACCTGTGTTCTGGAAACCCCTTCTCCCACCTCTTGAGGGAAGTTAACCACTACCTACCCTCCTCTTAGAATCTTCAACTCTCTGGGGCGCCTGGGTGGCTCAGTCGGTTAAGCTTCTGACTTCAGCTCAGGTCACGATCTCGCGGTTCGTGAGTTCGAGCCCCGCGTCGGGCTCTGTGCTGACAGCTCGGAGCCTGGAGCCTGCTTTGGATTCTGTGTCTCCCTCTCTCACTGTGCCTCCCATGTTCATGCTCTGTCTCTCTCTCTCTCTCAAAAATAAGTAAACTTTAAAAAAAATAAAACAAAAAAGAATCTTCAACTCTTTAATATCCTCAGTGCCTTCTCAACCTCTTTCTCCTTCTGTCTGTCTGTCTGTCTCTCTTTCTTCTGGATTTTTCAATACTTTCCCAATGTCAGGAAGAAAACAAAAAGCTGTCTTTCTAGCTTCCATGTCCTCTTCCTTTCGCTGCCAAACTATTTATCACCATTCATTCTTCAGCCCACTATTTCTAAAATCACCGATGACCTACAGAGTCGATTGCCAGAGTCAAAAGGCATTATTACCCCATCCTGATCTTATGTGGCCTCTTATTGACGTCTACACTAATGGGAGGCACTGGTAAGGTACAGAAGAACTTGGAGCCACCCCTGAGGATACAAACCAAATCCACATTTGCATTAGCAGTTTACACAGAGACATTTGGAAAAAGTAGGACTGAACAACTGAGACGCATTCAAGCGGTCAGAGATTAATCCCGGGGAGAGAAGACTAGACTCTAACGGTAAATTAGTGGTGGCGATCTCTGTTCTCAGGACGACGGCACAGACAGAAAGGGCCACTCGGAGTAAAACAAAGCAAACTCCATCCTGTGGCGCTGCCTCCGGAGAAGGAGGGGCCTTGTTGGAAGTTGAAGGAGGCTTTTGCTGCTTCTCGATCACTGGAATCTAAGAAGGAGGATGGATTCGTGTATTACGTGTATAATTAAAAATCAGTTAAAAAGACAGAAGAGGCTAGTGAAAGAAGCCAGACACCAGAGTACATTCTGTGGCGTTCTACTCGTACTAAACCCAGAAGAGGCAAACTCATCTAATAAGAAGTGGATCAGAACAGCTGTTATTCTGGGGCCGTACAGACGTGAGGGGGCATGAGAGAACCTTCTGGGTGCTAAAAGCATTTAACATCTTGAATGGCCCGGAGTCGTCACACAGGCGTGCACCTATGCAAAGCTCAGATTTGTATATTTTACTCTGCGTCAATTATACCTGAATTAGAAATTAAATAGAAAGGTACACATTTTCCAAAATGAAAAAAAAAGGGGGTGGGGTGGGAGAAGAAGAGCTGTGTAAAGGGAGCGACCTCCCTGATCCACCCACGCGGTTAGTGCAGGGAGACTAAGGAATTCAGCGTTCAGATTGTACGGCTGGGACTCAGCTGTGCACTGGGATCCCAGCTTGAGCAATGGGACTTTGTGATTCCAACTTGACCTCATAGCGGGGAACGCGCTGATCCACCCATGTGCTCATGGCCGTGTACTTGACACTGGAATGTTTTCACTGTGATTAATCAATTGGCATCCTGGGCTGGAAATTTCAGTCTCCAGAAACTCAGCTAATAGTTACTAGCACTCCTAGTCTTGAGTCAGACGCCTTCGGAGCACCCATGTGCTACTTTCCTGGCTCCTCGAGGGTCCCTTGCCCAGACCACTCAGGAGCCAGCCTGGTGCGGGGCCCCCTGACCATGGCCTGCTTTCTCTGTGCTGTTCCAAGAGAGGGGAACGGGTGTAGGTGGGAAGGAGGTCTAGAGCGATTCTTAGAAATCGCCAGTTCAGCTCTTCTGCCCCTGTCTTTCCACACTGGCTCTCACTGAGTTCTCGTCATGTCTAACCTTACTCACTGCTACTCTCTTCGCTACTTCTTCTTCCCTTTCCCATTCCACTTCCCTTCCCCCCTGCTTGGACTTTTTCAATGGTTCTTCAGGGCTCCCATGTTCAAGTTCAAACCACTAGATTTGGCGGAGATAACCGTTTCGCCTAACTTGCGACTACTGCACCTCCACCCCCACTCCCTGCATACTTTCCACTTCATCCAGTTTGCCAAATTGGTGGCATGCTTGACATTTTGGATGGGGCAATTCTTTATTGTGCAGGACTGGCCTGTGCATTCCAATCGGTTTAGCGTTCTTGTCTTCTGCCCACTGAATACCTGCGATACCCCACCTTCAGACATTCTGAGAACTAAAATATGCTCCCAGATATTTCCAAACAGCCCCTGCTTTTCCAACTGGGTGGCTCATACTGGCCCTTCATACCTCAGCTCACGTATGGAATCAGATACAGTTGCCATCCTCATGGTTCAAGAACACAGAGTGTTGACTATTTAATAGGATTCAACCAAGTATTCTTTCTTTCTGGAAGCTCTCACTACTGATGCCCTACCGCACTCTGTGCTTTTCCTTACCCAGGTGTTCACACCATGTGTGGTAAGAGCTGATTGTCTTGTCCCCTCCCTCTCAACTCACTGCTCAGCCCTAATTACCTGGGAGCAAAGACCAAGTCCGAACTTAATCTCTCGGTATCTCAAGCTTCACTTGGCTCAGTACCTGTCACATCATAAGTAATAAACTCATATTTGATGAATAAACAAACAGGATATTGAGCATACTTTCCCTGATGACTCAGTGTTATTATTCCCGGGCATAGAGATGACTTCCAGGCTGACTGAGCCACTTAGAGCTTTGGGCTCTACACCAATGACCCCCATCACCCTGCTTTGTGGGTTCGTGGGTTTGGATTTTGCATCAGACCATCAGTGTGCTTGCCTCCCGTGATCCCTTGGGGCCTTTGATATCTGAGGCAGACTGTCCCAAGTGCTGTGTCCAGGCACTCCATGAACTTTGCCCCCTGAACATTGCAATAATAACCACTCTGGTTCAGGACCCTTTTGTCCTATGTCTGGGTTCTTGCTAGATTTCACGCCCCAGAAGTTCTTTTCTGCTTAGTGAGGCAATCAGTTTCTAGAACCCTCTCCATAGTCATTTTCTTTTTGGAAACTGCTTGGAGACGACCCAGGAGGACTTTTGAAATACAGAAATGTTTCAGTGCTGAAGTGCCCATTCCTAGGTCCCTACATGGACAAAGGAATTTCTCAGGGTGTTTTCAAAGTAGTTGTTATATCCCTGTAGTCTCAAAGTTTATGGGTACACTTTTTTATTTTGAAAAGTTTTACATCAGTAAACACTAAGCTATAGATCTCAGATTTAGCATTTTTCTAATTTTTGGTTTGGATGACTTTGAATAAAAAAATAAAATAAAGCACCTTTTCATTATAATTCATATAGAATGAAAGCCAGGACCATGAGGAACAGAGTTAAGAGGAACAACCAGGCAGGAGTAAGTGGGGAAATACGATTCCTCCTCACCCCCAATTTTGGCATTTACCATGCCTTTCAATATTTTAAAAATATTTTAATATATATCTTAATAAGTGTTATATAACTCTATCAACAAATAATTTTTATTTCATTCTTTTATTTTCAATATTTATTTTTAATCATCATTTTTCTCTTTTACAGGTTAATTACAACAGTTTAAGAAACAAAACTATGTAGACAGAAGAACGTTAAATAGTTTTTTTTACAAATAGCTTGCAGCTTACAAGAAAGGCTATATAACCTCATTCCTCTACACATTCGTACTAAACCAAATAGCTTATAGGAAATTAGTATTAAATAGCAACACACACACAAAAAAACCATAGATATAAATAACATAAAATAGAGTTTGACTCTAATGTGATGCTTAACAAAGCAAACTATGATGCAATATGTATCAACTTCATCAATTGGACAGGTCCAACGAGGCACAAATCAGGTAAGTGCTGAACTCTCAACTGCCAACTCCAGCTAGATTCTTTTGTTCTTGGGCTCTGTCCAATTCCTTCGCAGAGAGCATCAGTTTTTACATCTTCTTGACTCTTTGGCTGTCAAGAGGAAGAGAAGAAAACAATAAGCAAAGACAGGGTGGACTGGCTGGTAGGAGTGCCTTTTGTACCTAAACATTACTTCTCATTAATCTCAGGGTGCCAGCAGCTCAGAGTCCAGATGAGGAAATCAAGGTTCAGAGAGGAAGGGCCCTGCCCAACACAAGTGAGCTGGCTAGAGATGGAAACAGGATTGAGCGCTTACGTTGCATCTTTAAATTCAGTGTCTATGGCACCTTCGTATTAGGTGGCTTCTGTTCATGTTGATAAAATGTTACTCTCCATTATAATCAATGGAAATCAGAATATTGATCTCTGGTTGGCTCTTTATTTTTTAGTTTTTAACAAAGAAGTATCACGCGGTCTGTAAATTCTATAAATAGGAGGCATCTTTGCACCAAAATGAAGAAGCTTGTGACTATTAAATGCATGGAGGACTAACACATCTCGTAAAACTCACTAAATTAAAAAAAAATAAAAAGGATGTAAGTGGAAAAAAATGAATTTTTGGTTTATGGTCCGACTCAAATTTCCCCTTTAAAATTCTACGGTGCTTAGGCGGAAGGGTCCCAGCGAGTCTATGATCCGCTACTCTGCACTTGACCTTTGCCCCAGACATTTGGAGGGGGACTGATGGTAAATATCTCATACCTGAGGATATGCACAGCCTGTTTCACCCAGTTCTTCTTTGGATCTGCGCACACAGCGAATTTTTTCTTTGTGTAAAAGCTATAAAAAACAAAAAACGAAAAACAAACACAGAAAATTTTATTTGTGCTTCAAAAGTTTTGAACGGCTATGTCATAGAACACCCAATGGAAGTTTTGTATTCCAGCTGACTGTTCTACCCACTAAACATTTTAGTTATTTCAGAGGTGAAACAAAATACAAAAAAAAAAAAAAAAATTCTGATAAAGCTTGATGCAAGAAATGAAAGGGACTCTCTCCTACTTTCTCTGCAACTGAACAAATGGTTGAACAATGGCTGGAAAATAGTCTTAGAATGATTTAATTTTGTTGCCGGTGGTTACACTAAACATGACTAATTTATATCATTCCGAAGTATAATATCCTATATGAATCAAGAATATTATATGTGAAAATATAAAAGCCCCAACCATTCCCTGGTGGAAGATGCTCATTTCCAAATTGATGTCTTTCATATTTTCATGAGCTAACGCATTAGGTGCTTACAAGTTTATCTTAGAAAGACGTTTTTGCCCTCGACTCTGTTCTTTTTCTAAAAAAAACAAGCTTTCACCTTAGTCCTGTCCTATTTAAACTTTGAAGTACATACGCCCTAACAAAACAAACGTATCTTTGCCACATCGGTTATTTCTGAATGCAACTCCAAAAAAGGCAAACATGTTTTGAGACGCGAAATTCCCGTGTACATCTGATACAACTAAATTCAAGTCAGTTGATAACTTACATGATTGCATTGATATCACAAGCGTCATTGGACAGCTGCTGCGTGAAGCCCACGATAAATCTGGGATGAAGGATGCGTTCTGTATACCGAAGGCAGCAGTCAAAGCTGCTTGCTGCTAAAAAGAAATTGCAAGTATTGAGTCCACATGAATGAACGTATCTTGTGATAGTATTACAGAACTACTTGGAGTTGGAGCTGTAGATGCTAAAGAAACTATTTAGAGAAAGAGTTCCAATGGCTTTGAGACCTGATTTAAGGTAGCCCCCAGCTCTCTTTAAAAAAAAATGGTTTATGTGCTGGGCAATTTTGGTTCAAAAGTCTAGAAGCACGTGATCTCCAAGGAAAGGAATATCTTTACTAAGAAACACAAATGGACAGTGTTTTATTTTAAGTTCACTATAATCACTCAAGAATATGAGTACCTCCCACTTGAAGAAACTCCTATAGATAAGCTTCCAAATTCAGAAAATGAAGAAGTATGGAGATCTTAATCTATTATCTGGCCACTGGGTACTAAGAGGAGGGAAACGGCAAGAAGTTATAAAGGAAAATGTGATTTATAGGAGCTGCTTATCCGGGCTGCAATTGAAATTGTAGTATTAATGGAAATATTTTAATTTAATTTATTATTTTAATGTTTTATTTTGATCATAAAAGTTCAACACGTGCATTTTCAGGGATGCACCTGTCATTAGACGTCATGTGCTCTGACAGTCATAAAGCAATTCTTGGACATTCCCCCCCAGGTTAAATTATAACCTGCTATACGGTAAGGAATAAATGTTGTCTCCAAGTTGGCAAAAGATGGCCCCAAAGCCACGTAAGGATGGAGAAGACAGGTCCCATCATCTGCCCCTAAAGGGTGAGCTTTGATCTTTACTATTTAGCTGAGAGGTGAGAAAGTTGGGAAGGTGGGAGTGTTCCCCACATTTCTGAATTGACCCCATTTACTGGTAATGTTACCCAATTTACATCACTCCAAGAAATAGCACTTTGGCCTTGTTGCAGAGCTTGGGGGTCTCTAAGAGCCCACCCACCCACCTCCAAATCTGCTGGGATTGCCAGCAGAGAGAAAAGCCCGGTCAGCAGCAGCAACATTTCCCTCCTCACTCGCCAATGAGCTGACAACTCCCATCACTTCTGAAGACTTTCTAACAGGCTCCCACTCCTTGGGGACCCCCGGGTGAGCTCAAGGCTTAGAGGAAGAAAATAGTTCTTCCTCCTGCGTTAGCAGAAAGAGTGCTACTCACCTTCTGACTTGCTGCACAGGTGGAGTAGCAGCACTGACATCAAAGCAGCCAAGAGCAAATTCTTGCCACTGTCCATTTTCAGCTCAGGGAATAGATCTGCCCAGTGCTGGGTACCCAGTGTGCTAGGAGTGCTGTTGGGTTCTGGTAGCAGCCTGAGTCTGGGATGGCCCTACTTATAGCAAATATTGGGAATGTACACAGAAGGCGTGTTCTAACGTGGGTTTTCCCCCATTGATCAACCTGCCCCATCATGTCGTCACAAAAAAATAACCACAGGGAAAACTTCCTGCCTTTCCTTAATGTTGGGAAGCTGTGAAGGTCAGAGGAGGGGGGCGGCGTTTGAGAAGGGGAAAATCCTGCTAAATCCTTTGGATTTGCAAAGAGGGAAAAGCTGCCCAGCCCTGTGGCTCAGGAAAAGTTTTCAAGCAGTTTCAACTTAATGTCTCGTCTCTGAAAAGAGAGGACAAGGATTAACAGTGATACAAAGGTCAGTCCTACACCTGGACGTTATAGGACTCTATTGTTCACACTGTATTTGCTTTCCAGAGTCAACTGGGAGCAAGAGGATGAGACAGGACGCCAGGCATACTTGGGGACGCATTTACAATTGAATAGTTGGTGCTCAGCTATCCCCGAAGACCTTGTATTTCCAAACTACCACTCAGATTAGGTAATATGACAGTGGTGTAGTAGTTTTCCCAATTTTGGCAGAAGATACCAGACCTTAAGTGTGACTCAAGCCTCAATCTTGATGCCATGCCAATTCTTCTAAGAATCTTCTACATTTATATGACTAATCAATATCGCAGCCCAGAAAATACTCCCCGTCTGCCCTTAACTCTTCATGCGGATGTAGTTTTATAACTCAATACAAAGTCTCAGAACAGTTGAAGAATAAAGACAATCCACAAAATAAATGTCAAATAATAGTGATAATGATTGGGGCGCCCGGGTGCCTCAGTCGGTTGAGCGTCCGAGTTCGGCTCAGGTCATGATCTCGCGGTCCGTGAGTTCGAGCCCCGCGTTGGGCTATGTGATGACGGCTTGGATCCTGGAGCCTGCTTCGGATTCTGTGTCTCCCTCTCTCTGACCCTCCCCCGCTCATGCTCTGTCTCTCTCTGTCAAAAATAAACAAATATTAAAAAATTAAAAAAAAATAATAGTGATAATGATAATAATGTAAAATGAATCCCTGACCTATGATGGTATAATAAGAACTCTCCACAAGGGAGAATATCATTGTATGTTAGGGATTAGGTTTGTAGGAAGGGAGTTTTTGGAGATAATGGAATTATTTTCTATCCTATCACAGGCATGGTTACACATATCTACATGTATGTTAAAATTCCTAGAACTGTACATCCAGAGAAAAAAATTAATAGTATTGTATGATTATTTTAAAAAATAAATTTTAAAAACACTGAAATCATTAAACAAAAACTATCCACTAAACACAAATATGTTGAAAGTAAATAGGTCAATTGACAGGATCGTATGGTTCTTATCTTTTCTTTTGTTAATGTGATGTATCACATCGATTGATTTGCGAATGTTGGACCAGCCCTGCAGCCCAAGAATGAATCCCACTTGACCGTGGTGAATAATTCTTTTTAATATGGCCTTTTGTAGCAACGTGGATGGAACTGGAGAGTTATGCTGAGTAAGATAAGTCATACAGAGAAAGACAGATACCAGACGTTTTCACACTTATGTGGATCCTGAGAAACTTAACAGAAGACCATGGGGGAGGGGGAGGGAAAAAAAAAGTTAGAGAGGGAGGGAGACAAACCATAAGAGACTCTTAAAAACTGAGAATAAACTGAGGGTTGATGCGGGGTGGGAGGGAGGGGAAAGTGGGGGATGGGCATGGAGGAGGGCACCTGTTGGGATAAGCACTGGGTGTTGTATGGAAACCAATTTGACAATAAATTTCATATTAAAAAAAAAAGAAAGTAAATAGGTCAAAAAAAGATATACCATGTAAACAGTAAAAAAAAAAAAAGCTGGGGTTGCTATGCTTCTATCTGACAAAATAAATTTTACAACAAAAATTACTAGAGATAAAGAGGGGGTTCCATTATAATAAAGGATAAATTCATCAGGAAGATACAAGATTTATGATCATATATATACCTAACAATAACCCCTGAAAATATATGAAGCAAAACTGACAGAATGGAATGGAGGAATAAACAATTCAACAATAAAAATTGGATACTTCAATACCGCATTTTCAATAATGAATAGAAAAACTAGATAGAAAAGCCACTAGACCTAACAGGTATCTATAGAACACTACACCCTACAATAGAATAGGCATCCATCCTTCTTAAGTGCACCTAAAACATTCTCCAGAATAAATCACATGCAAGGCCAGAGGACAAGTCCTAATAAATTTAAAAGGATTGAGATCATACAAAGTATGTTTTCAAAACACAGTGGAATTAAATTAGAATCAATAACAGAAGGAACTTTGGGAAATTTACAATGATATGGGGATATTAAATGTTACACTCCTATATAACCAATGTGTCAAAGAGGAAATCATAAGGAAAGTAGAAAATACGTTGACATGAATGCAAGCGGAAACACAAGTGTACCAAAATTCATGTGGTGCAGCGAAAGTACTGCTCAGAGGGAAACTTACAGCAAGGATACATGAAATAATAGCAAAACAATAGAGGAAATGGGTGGAACTAAAAGTTGGTTCTTGGAAGAGGTCAACAACATTAACAACCTTTAACTAGACTAACCAAGAAAAAGCAGGGGAAGGGGGTGTGGGCCCTGAGAGACAAATTGCTAAACTCAAGAATGTAAGAGAGGTCATCACTACCAACTGTAAGAAAGAAGAATGACTGTGAACAACTGTATGCAATAAGTTAGATAGTATAGATAAAAGGGACAAATGAGTAGAAAGATACAACGTCCTGAAACTGACTCAAGTAAACATAAAAAGCTCAAAAAGCCCAACAACAAACAAAGATATCAAATTGGTAACTAAAAATATTTCCGTAAAGAAAAGCCAAGTAAGTTCTACCAAATATTCAAAAAAAAATTGAAGCTAATTCTTTCAGAAACGTTTCCAATAAGTAGAAAAGGAGATAACAATTTCTAACTCATTCTATGAGGACAGTATCACACTGATATTAAAGTAAGATAAAGACATCACAAGAAAATAAAACTATAGGCCAACAGCCTTAATCAATACAGACACACAAAAATACTCAACGAAACATTAGTAACCTACATCCAGACATATATACAAAGGACCACGCACCATAACCAAGCGGGAATTATCTCATGAAATGGCATACATAAATTTAAAAGAAGTATGAAGGGCATTTAATAAAATCCAACACCCTATCATAATTAAAACAGTCAACAAACTAGGCAGAGTAAAGAACTTCCTCAACCCGATAAAGGTCATCAATGAAAATCCCACAGCTAATCATACTTACTGTCGAAAGACTGAATGCTTTCCTCCTGAGATCAGGCCCCAGACAAGGATGTCCATTCTCACCAATTCTATTCAACATTGTGCTGGAGATTCTAGCCAGGGCATCTGTACAACAAAAGGAGGAAGACACCCAGATTGGAGAGGAAGTAGTAGCTATCTTAATTTGCAGATGACATTATCTTATATATGGAAAATCTTAAAGAACCCACTAAAAAAAAAAACTATTAGAACTGATAAGGTCAGCAAGGTTGCAAGATTCGAGGTCAACATACAAAACTCAATTGTATCTCTACACACTATCAGTGTTCACTGATAATAATGCACACCTGAAAATACAATTAAGAAAACAGTTACTTCTACAATAGCATCAAAAACAAAAACAAAGACAAAATACCTAGGTGTAAGTTTCACAAAAGATGAGGAAAATGAAACTAAAACTACAAACTATTATTAAAGAAATGAAGGAAGACTTCTAAATAAAGAGAAAGACATCCTCCGTCATAAATCAGACAGACTTGGCATTGTTAAGATGGCACCACCCACCCACCCCCAAAATTGATCTTCAGATTCAACATAATTCCTACCAAAATTCCAGCTGGCTTATTTGCAGAAATGGAAAAGCCAATACTCAAATTCATATAGAATTACAAGAGATCCCAAATATTCAGAACAAACCCAACAAAGAAATGGAAGAACAAAGTCGGAAGACCTACGGTTCCTGATTCCAAACTTACTACACAACTACAGTCATCAAGGCATGTGATACTGACATAAGTGTAGACATGTAGATCAGTGGAATAGGACTGAGAGCCCGGTTAGAAGCCCCCTTGTATAACCAACTGATTTTTTTTCCATTGCGGTGCCAAGACCATTCAGTGGAGGAAAGAAAAATCTTTTCAACAAATGGTGCTGGGACAACTGGATATCCACATGCACAAAAATGATGAGAACCCTCTACCTCGCACCACGCACAAAAATGAACTCAAAATGGATCACATACCTAAATATAAGAGCTAAAACAATGAAACTCTTAGAGGAAAATATAGGAGTAAGTCTTCATGACCTTGGCAATGGTTTTTTACAGACATAACACCAAAAGCTCAGGCAACAAAATAAAAAACAAATAAACTGGACTATATAAAAATGATAAACTTTTGGGCTTCGAAGGTTATTACAAAAATGTCAAAAAATCACCCACAAAAAGGCATGAAATAATTTTCAACTCGTATATCCGATAAGTGACTTTTCCTCGTATCCAGAATATATGAAGAACTCTTGTAGATCAGTAATAAAAAGATAACCAACTCAATTTAAGAATGGACAAAATATCTGAATAGACATTTCTCCAAAGAGATGTAAATGACCAACAACACATGCAAAGATCATCAAAGTCATTAGTCATTAGGGAAGGTAAATCAAAACCACAATAACATATCACTTCACACCCATGAGAATGGCTATAATCGAAAAAGATGGATAAGACATATTGACAATGACATAGAGACATTGGAACCCTTATATGCTGTTGATGAAATGAAAAATGATGTGGTCCCTCTGAAAAATAGTTTGACAGTTCCTCAAATGGTTAGCCATAGATGATTCTGCAATTCTACTTCTAGGTATACACCCAAGATAGGTGATAACCTACGCCCACACAAAAACCTGCACATGAGTGTTCATGGCTTCATTACTCATAATCACCCAAAAGTAGGAAAAATCCAAATGTCATCAAGTGATGAATAGCTAAATAAAATGTGTAAATTTGTACAACGGAACATTATTTGGCAACAAAAATGAATGATGTGCTGATAGATACTACAACATGGATGAGTCTTAAAAACACTGTACTAAGTGAAAAAGAAAAAACAAGCACGAAAGGCCACATATTATAAGATTCTACTTGTATGAAATGTTCAAAAGTGGTAAATTTATAGAGCCAGGAAGTAGGGGTAGGGTGGGGTGTCAGGGGAAAAGGAGGGGAATGGAGAGTGATTGCTAATGGGTATGTGGTTTCTCTATAATCTAAAAATAGGTGGTGGCAATGGTTGCATAACACTGTGAGTATGCTAAGTGTGCACTTGGAAAGAGTGAATTTTATGATACATGAATTATATGTCAATAAAGCTCATAACAACAGTAAAAAATTCTCTACCTACCTAGATCAAACTTTCACCCTATGCACAGATCCTCTCTCTTCTACTGTCTCCATTTTTCCTTCTTCCTCCATTCCCGTTGTCTCTTCTCTTCTTTTCCTTCTTTCTCATCTCGGAATCACATTGTGTTTTTTGGCTGATTTTTTTTTTCTTTTGGTACTTTTTTATACTGATTGAAATTGTATTTCCCAATTCTTAGTTTGACAGATGTTGTCACTTAAACAGTTTTTTAAAGGTGACCTTCAACTGATTTTTTTTCGGTGGGGGGCGGGGGGTCAATAAACACGTTAATGGGAAGTTTAACATGAGATTATTTCAAACCTAGGGGCGCCTGGGTGGCTCAGTCGGTTAAGCATTCGACTTCGGCCCAGGTCATGATCTCACGGTTTGTGAGTTCGAGCCCTGCACCGGATTCTGTCTGTCTCTCTCTCTCTCTCTCTCTCTCTCTGCCTCTCCCCAGCTCACACTTGGTCTCTCTGTCTTTCTCTGAAAGATAAATAAAGTAAAAAAATTATTTAAAAAAAGAGTATTTCAAACCTAAGTTACTAGAAAGCTATTTACCACACTGGAATTTATTTTCTAGCTATTCTTTTTTTGTTGTTATTTTAGGGAGAGACCAAGTGCAAGTAGGGGAGAGGGGCAGAGGGAAAGAGAGGGGGTGAGAGAGAGAGAGAGAGAAGAGAGAATCTCAAGCAGACTCCATGCTCAGCTTAGAGCCCAACACAGGGCTTGGTCCCATTACCCTGGGATCATGACCTGAGTGGAAATCAAGAGTCAGACGTTCAATTGACTGAGTCACCTAGGTACCCCTCTAACTGTTCTTTTCAAATATCTCAGATACACTTCTTCTAATGAGTCCTAATTCCTACATGTAGTGGAGTCTTGGTGTCTTTCTCTTCCCATCCCCAAAATTGACAAGCATCTTATGTGGCAAGTACTTAGTGGTATATACAGATGACTAGAACATGACTAAATTCAAGAGAACTTACAATAAGAGAATCAAACACAAGTAACTACAAGACACGGCAATTTGGGTAAGTGTCGTATTCATATTACATAAAACATTGTCATAGAAATTGTTCACAAAATGTGACCATTTAAGAGTTACTTAATTCCCCTTCCATTTCTATGACATCCTGACTAATGGAGCGTCCATCAAAAACCATTCTCTTTCTAGTAGAGTTCCATGCAAAGTCTTTTTTAGAAGATGGTAGGAGTTCCCTTTAAAACAGCATTTATTGAGCACCTATGAGATGCCAGATATTTTGGCAGGGAATGTGCTGTGAAAGCAAAGAAACCTGATGTTTGATTCCAACAAGGGGATGTGCACCAAAAGCCGGCAGCCATGGGCTTTCTGGGTTCCACACAGTGGACCCTGACTGTAGCTGAGCTCCGCTGACAGGAAAGGTTCTTACCCTGGTGTTGACTTGTACAAATTACAGAACTTCTAAGCTAGAGAAAGACAGGGACCATCTAATTCAATACCTTAATTTTAAAGATGAGGACAGACACCAAAGGCAGAGAGACGTTTGACTTTGTCACTGTGGAATCATGACCAGAGCTGGATCTAGAAATCAGGCCTCCTCTCTAAGTCAGTGGATTGTTCCTCATTTCCTCCTCAAACTTTGATTGTCTGATTATCCAATGGATGGTATTACCTATCGTTAGGCTTCACTTTCATTTCTTCTAGATAGTAATACAGGTTGTAGTTTCCATACAGGCTTAATCATACCCACCAAATGCTGAGGTATTATAGAGATCACTAAAAATGAAAATAATACACCACAACTCCAACGGAGGGTCGCAACGATATGAATTCGCACAATGACTACTTAAAACAAACCGAGGATCTTGTTTCTTGGCACCCTAGTTTGGATTTCCTAAAAGCAGAGCCTCCGGTGAAGGTCATTTATTTGAGTGATAAAGTCAGGAGACAAGAGTGAAGCAGGAGGGTGGAGGGAGAAAAAAGCTTTTAAGGTCATTCTGGGGACACCGATTCCATTAGAACCACCTGAGAAACAAACAGATGTCTTGGAATTATGTCCCTGAAAGATGGTGAATGGAGTATTTGGCAGTTGGCTCACATCCCTCATTAGTTGAGGGGTATTAGCTCCCCTACAGATTTAAGTTTTCCTTGGGAGGGGAAAGACGGGTCCAACATTTTCTCTCAGCCATGAGAATTTCCTAGAGCGGAAAGACAAGGTAAGTTGTTGTCAGTGAGTTGGGATCTGGGGCTGAGGCTGAACTCAATGGTGGCTGAAAGAATGTGACAGGGGGTCCAGAGATGCCTGGTACAATTGGCTTAGAAAAGCTTCTCTAGAAGCAGAAATCTGGGGGTGGGAATGGGGAGAAACGAACCATCACGAGGGCGAAGGTCAGCCGATTCCCCCACCGGCCCCGGGAGGACAGCTTTGTTTGGTAAAAAGTCTTCCCCGGAACACACTGCCGAGTAACAGCTCTGTTTTCTTGTGTCCCATTTATCCTGAGACAAATGCTTTGGCCTATCGATTCATTACGCAAAGGTGTGTAGTTACCCTAAGAAATACTTACGCATTGTACTCTGGAAAACCAAGACCTCATGGTTCTGAGATTCACAAAGAGGCCTCGTAAAGTCATAATTAGCACTAAAGGGATAGTGAAAAGAAGAGCAGCCAAAGAATGTAATGGGACTTTGACCTGCAACAAGCAACACCAGAGACAAGGTTCTGGGCATCAGCGCGAGCACCATGAGGAAAAGCCTCAAGACAAAGAAGTCTTCTCCATTCAGTTTCAGTCTCAACCTTAAACAGGATCTGCTCGTCAACGTGATACGTGATCAAATTCCTACAGGCACCAGGTCCGACATTAGTTTTCAAAAAATACATATAACGTTATCCTATAATTGCCCCCGACAGACTCATGCATAAACTGCTTCTCTTCAAGAGCCCAAAGAGACACCACCAAGAGATGGTTGAAGAATTGGTTTCAGTTAGAACAGGAAGCCAGCTCTCTTCTGAATTCCTGCAGGGTCGTTTAAGCCGAAGTAAACAGCCTCTACAACTAGGCGGCTGAAAGCTGGCACTATTATCTCAGGAGAGTTTTGAGGCTCACCGTGTAAAGTTTTGAGTGAACGTTTGGACACCCACCTGAGCCAATGATCAAAGAGGGTGCTTCAGGCTCTATGTGTGAAAACAGCGTACTCCTTTTTTAGCCTCCTGAGAGTCCATCCAGTTCAGATTTAGTTGCTCTGTAGAGAGAAGAATTAACATAAACTTAAGCTAATTCCTCTCTGTATTGTTTATCTTGACTGCGAGGCTCTTCAAATGCCTCCCGTTTCCCAGGTCCTCAGTTTCTGTGTAGTCACAGCAGAGGAGTCTCTGTTCACGACACACGGGAAGGAATCAACAGGGTTGTTTTAGAACTCACACATGCAACCAGCAGATGCAATCCAAGCCATAGCTCCTGTGCAGGGCCATAGAACATCACCTTTCCCAAAGGCAGCAAGGTTAGCCTATCAAACAGCACAAAGATGGAATAGGGAAGCAGGTCAAAGATGATGTGAAGGCAGGCATGGACTTGACATCTTCTCCAAGAGTTAGAAAAACAAAACAAAACAAAACAAAACAAAACAAAACAAAACTGTATTTGATGGTCTGGCATCCAAGCCAGCAGTGGGCTCAACCAGACACAGGACAGTTGGATCTGTAATCACTTCCATTCCAATGCTGGTTTTCTTTCTGTCACCTCCAGACACACCCCAGATGAGCTGGTTCTCCACCTTGGAGTCCACTTTGGGTGCAGCTCATGAATGATTTTATCAAATGTGTTCATTTCTTGTCCGACTGCTTACGTTTGCCAAAGGGCTGCTGAAAATCCTGTTTTCTCTTACCATCAAAGCCCCCACCATGTTACCATCTTGGACTTACCAAACTGTGGCACTTTTGACGTTGGCAGGTTGAGAGGTTCTATTTAGCAGAATATCTCCAGAGAGACAACAGGGCTCCTTCTTCACAGCCATTATGACTCACAAGGAGGACTGGCCTCCAATAGAAGGTCCCAGGGTAACATTAAGACCAGCGTTTCGTCACTCCATGGACATCCTTCAGTATCTCCTTCTCAACAGCGTAGGAAGTCACTCTCCTCCATTCAATAGCAAATATTACGAAAACTTAACTCAGGTCAAATAGACCACATCTCAAAGTCTTTGGAG
>NW_026060083.1:0-23253 GCF_023721935.1 Panthera uncia | reverse complement strand
CAACCAGACGGAGTAGGGTCATTGACGTTCCCAGAATGCCAGTAACCGGAGATGCCCTCTAGGTTCCCCAGGCTAGCAGGGAAGGAAAACAAGAGAGAACATCCAGAATTCACTTGGATTGAATTGAACTTGGATGAAAAGACGGAAACACGGAGGGTTTGTAGCAATGAATAAGATTGTGTGTGCTTTGAGTATTTTTTTTTTTTTAATTTGAGAGAGAGAGAGTGCGAGTTGGGGACGGGGCAGAGAAAGAGAGAGAGAATCTTAAGCAGACTCCATGCTCAGCGTGGAGCCCAACATGGGGCTCGATCCCATGACCCTGGGATCATGACCTGAGCCGAGATCAAGAGTTGGATGCTCCACCTACTGAGCCACTCGGGCGCCCCAAGACTGCATGTTCTCACGTTAAGCACGTGAAGTCTCATTACGGAAAATAATGTGCTATTTCTTGCACACCCGAGTTTGTGGCTTACGAAAATTAGAACCTGCACCGTTCTCTTTCTCTCTTATACCTTTCCCTCTTTTTCATGTCACACAGAGGGAAGCAGCTGTTTGGGTTTAGTGTATCTCTCAGCGTCTCAGGATGTGACTGTGGTCATGCAGTGTGAAGTAACAGCACCAGAAAGTCTTCCAGATGAGAGGCCAGAAAATATTTTCTTTAAAGGGACAGGCAATACATATTTTAGGCTTTGTAAACTAGACAGTCTCTGCAACCCTCCACCGCTACCACCATAGCACAAAAGCAACCGTAGACAATGCGTACGTGAATGGGCACAGCCGTGTGCCAATAAAACTCTACTATGGACACGCCACTCTGAGTTTCATATAGTTTTCACATGTCACAAAATCTTCTTCTTCTTTTGATTTTTTGCAAGTGTTTAAAAATGTAAAAACTATTCTTAGTTTGCAGGCCATACCAACACAGTGGCGCGCTGAATTTGGCCCCTAGGCAGCGGTTCACCAACCCTCATTTCAGACTGACCACAGCTCTCCCGACGGGGAAGGGATTAATTTATGCACGTTCATGGCTCTGGGTAAAACGGTCTGATTCCTTAGCAAAATGCCCAGGAGATAGCATCACCCTGGAAATTACAGAATCTTGTCTCGTGGGCTCTCTCTGGGGATCGGCCTTCTTAAGTAGCTCCAAGGCAAGTGACTAGCTTTACACCTGACTTAGGTCAACTCACATTCAAGCTCCTACTGTGTTGGCGGAAGGTATCGGCTGGGCTCTAAGCCCCAGAAAGATGGGACTCATGTCTGCTTTCCCTGCTGCTATATTGCTGGGGTCTAATGTAGGATCGGACACAGAGTAGGCATTAAACAAACGTTTGTTGATTGAATGGCTGAATGATTGAAAAGCCCTTTGCAGCCCTTTTCAGCACTGTTTTACTCCAACTTACACGAGTTATACAACTCTCACTCTAAAAATGCCTGTACCAGTGATTTAGGATTCAGAAGACTCATCATGCATAAATAGAAGAGTTTCTTCAAAAGTTGGACCAAAATTCCATGTCAGTGTGAAATTACAAAACCACTGCGAGTTCTGTTTCAGAGAGGACCTGTCTGCACCAAGAAGCTGAAGACCAGTAGCTGCAAATATCAGAGACTGTTCTCGGTAAGGCAGGTCCCACCTGAGCCTCCCTCCTGACACTAATTTTTACCCCTGGAGATGGCCTCCACTATTATGCCCATGACATGAAAAAAGCCACCTGGGAAACTTATCAGGGACGCAGGATACGGGAGGAGCCAATCGTGAAAATCGCTTTGCTCTGTGCTAAGTTGGCAGGTCTCTCCCCATTAAGCCATCCAACATCCAGGCAGAAGAGAGCAAACTCAGGGACCACACAGCTTGTGGCTACCTTAGTTCAGCATGTAATGTGAATAAGCTTCACAGCTCTCCTTTTAAAGTGTTCTTTTTTAAATCCCAAGTAAATTTGCAAAGGGAATCACGAGAACGTGAGAGACTTTGGGACGGTAACTAATACGTGGTACCAAGGCGAAGCAAAAGAAAAAGATCAAAGATTAGCTTCTCTAAGCTGGGTGGCACCTTGGCACAGAATCCTGGGAACAGATGCCGGCTGATTTGAATTAAAAAAGAGCAGAAGTAACCAAAGATAAGAAATAATTGGCTAAAAGATACAAAGCCATACTTCTGACCGGGAACAATAAAGTTTTCCAAGCAGATGTTAGAATAACTGCCTTTTTAAAAAACAACTCCAAGGAAAACTAGGAAAAGAGAAGCATTGTTAAATATTTTCCTCCAAAGTTTAAATTAAGACATGGTCAGAGAAGAGGAGACCCCTTCCCAAGCCTCAGCAGGATAAATCAATCTAGTGGAGGCCTTTGTGTTCCTGGAGAATGATGTCAGAACCCATCCCAGGAAGAAGAAAGAAATGTTTGCGCTAAAGGTCACTTGAGAACTGTAAGGATAAATGCTATTTGTAATGACTTAAAAAGGCTTCCAGGAAGGAGAGGAGTCAACTCAGTGTTTTAGAATCAATGAAAAAGGTAAATCTCTCCTGGTTGAAAACTTTCAGGGTCATATGGACATTCTAGAGAGTCCATGAAACTTTGAGGGGAAAGAATCCAAGAGTATGATTATGGAAAATCTATGTTATAGTGTTTAACTCTTAAAAGCATATTGTGCGTTCACATATGTGTCAGTCATGGAAAAATAATTGGGAAAGTTTCTGACAGCAAGCAGAAGGCAGAGACTAACAATCCCTCCACCTTGTTTATTGACCCTGGGAGTCTTAGGTTGATCAGATACTCATGGGGCATGGCGGTATCTAGGGGTACAGAGGAAAGAACGCTAGTCCGTGGTACAGAAGACCTGGGTCACATTCCCGCTCCATTGCCTTCTATCTTTGAGCACTGCTACACGTTTCAAAGCCTTACCTCCCCATTAGTTAAGGGAAGATGATGAGTGTTCCTTGTAGGGTTATGGATTAATGAAGTCCCTACATAAAGGGGACACATAGTCGGTGCTCAGTAGGTGGATTTAAGTTTGTTGCATTTGAATCAACCCGGTAGCTAATTCATAGAGCACTTACTATGTGTAAGTACTTTATTCACACCGTCTAGATCTTTCCAACAGCCCTATGACCAGGGGGGATTGTTATCCCCTTATGCATATAAGGAAACTGAGGCTTAGAAAGGTCAGGAAACTCGCTCACGGTAAAACCTGGCGAGTAGCCAAGCCAGGCAGCCTGGCTCCAAACCCCCACCCTTACTTGACCTAAAATCGGGAAGAGAGAAAGTGAGCAGACTTGTCTTCTTCTTCTTTGTTTCTGTTTTGACACAGGCGAAGAGATGAGGAGATTTGCCCCTAGTAGCTTAAATAGCTACTAGCCTCATTCCAATGACAAAAGTTAAAGAGGGTGGCCTGAAATATAAAAAAGAAAGTAATAACTGACACTTCATGGCCCAGGCGGTGTTCTAGGTGCTCTATTATGTGGCTTCATTGATTTTCTCAATAGGCTTAGGAGGAAGGTGCTATGTATCATCTTGTCCACCTTGTGGAGGCTGTAAGTGAGCATGTAGCAGAGGCCGGCTTCAGACCAGCCACCGGGGCTCCAAGACCACACTCAACCATCGTGCTGTGGACACTCTCCGCTTTAGGCTTTCAGCAGCAAGCTGACAAGCAATTATTGGCATGCTCTTGCTAGGTCCTAGGGAGGGGAGGAGAAATGTAGCTTCAGAGAGAACAGTAAATTGAAGTCGGAAGAAAAATAATATTTATTGACAGCTTATAATTTCAGTGAATAAGGACACTTTAAGTTAATAATGTCCTACCTAGGGTTCCAAGTCCTTGGACTTCACCAAAGATAATAACAGGGGTGTAGGGGCTCTTTTTAATATTTCAGAATGTCTATTATTATGGCGCTCATCATAGAAAACAGTCTTTGTATATGGTAACAAAGCCTTAAAGAAGAAAACTTTTAGAGAAACATTTCGTTTCTAGACTTGAACACAGGTTCAAGGATTCTTAATCCTGGAAACAAGTGAATTTTTGTTCTGTTAGAGCTGAAATCATCCTTGTAGATATCAGATTTGCCCTAAGAGAGAAGATACCCCCTTATCAACGAGAACTCAACAAGACATAAAGACTTCGAGAAAGAAGTTGCCGACAGACGTGAAAGGCAATTTTAGCCATTTACTTGGAATTGCCAGTCACCGTAGGAGCCGAAGAGGCGTTTTTCTGCCAACTGGTTGAAGCTCGTGCCAGAATGATCCTGCTGTTTCTTAATTGTCCTAAAAGCTTGTAGCCAGCAATTTCCCTGCCAAGCCTGACCTCACTTTCATGTTTTTATAATATGCAGATCACGAAGTGTCCCATTCAGAGTGGGAAAACGAGAAATTACTTCCTTGTCCTTCCTCTCTTTGGAACTTACCACCTCATCTGTGCAGTGTCTCCCTATAAAATAACACTTCAGTGGCCATCTCAAAACCTCAGGTGCCATTTAAAAAAAAAATCTTTGAGTTTTGTTTAATGGATGATTAATCCTCACAGCAAATTTATAAGGTGAAGGAGGGGAAAGCAGTGTTATTCCCACTTGTGAGTGATAAGCTAACAAAATTATGAGTGATAGACATAAAAACCTATGTGTGATGTATTAAGTTGCAAATTGCAGATGAAATATAGAGTGTGCTCTCATTTTTGTAAAAAAAAAAAAAGTCACACAGCTCTGTGTGTGCGCACACATATGTAGGGGGTGGTGGGGCGGGCTGTTAAAACATGGCCAAAAATAACAGCATTCACTCTAATGTCACCAATGTTACCTCCTGAGGTACGAGTGAGTAAAAGGGGCTACCAACGAGAACGTTCACTTCTTATATCTCTGTACCTTTGTATTGTTTTTGTGTTTAACACTAAACATATATTCTTTTTATAAATTCAAGATACTTTTTAAAAGGAAAAAAGAGTGTGGTAGATAATAAATGTTCCACATGTTGGACACTCTTATCTAGTTATTCTGTTGGATACATATTTTCAGAGTGATTTCAAAGAGATGTTGGGAAAACCTGTCCCATTACTGCAAGAAAATAGTTGTGTGGCATCCTAATCTTATGGAAAAGCGACCTTCTGTTCAATCCTTCTTGGGGGGCTTTGATTCTGAATGGAACAGAGGCTGAGTTGGGATGAGCAGAGAATTCCATTGACCATCTCTTGGCTCCATGGGGTCCTTTGAGGAATAAAATAAAGATTTCAAAAAACATAATACAGTATTCATGACTTATTTAGATTTTTGCAAAAGCCTTTGATAGGGTTCCATAAAGAAGGCAATTTGGGGATGGATAGTTCACATGGCAAAGTCCTTCCATCCCAGTAGGAATGTGACCGCAGGATTGTGGTTTAGGAGAAAGAGCAAGAATTTGGACTTTGACAGACTTGCATTCAAATCCTAACTGCTGATTAAGAGCGGTTTAGCCTCAGACAATCTATGTAATTTCTGTGAAACTCTGCTTCCTCTACTACAAAATAGAATAATACAAAGGTAAGGGGTCACATGCAAAGAGCATCACATAATAGCTGGCTCATGGTAGGTGTTCCAGAAATTCTTGACTCTCTAATAAAAGAAAAAGAAGTATAAATGGCCTTTAATCTGTATTTACACTTATAGTGAACAAATAGGGGAACTCAGAATGTGGATGTCATTTCCACAGCCCCTAGGAAGATTGGCAGGAAGTGGCAGTGATTCTGTCCATGGTCTAGTTTCCTGTCCATTATGTTTTCTATCTGGCCAGATCAATCTATCACACTGTGCAAAAACTACTTGAAATCTATGTCTTACTGAGGAAGGGCCAATAGCGTCAACTTGACATACAAAAAAAAAAAAAAATAATAACAACATGCAAAAAGTAGAAAGTGACCCATTTGTAAACATATTTGCAACTGAGTTGTGTTTGTTATTGGACATATCTAGCTCTGCCATCTCCTCCAACATTCTGCGTCAAATAGAGGTGGCAAACCCTATTACATTTCTCAGGGATGTTTCTCTGATGACTAGACGTGGCCTTGGAAGATGAAAACCAACCAAAGGAAAATCTCTTGGGACTTAACAGATAAGAGGCAAATGGAAGACTGAGGCATTTCAGTGTGATACATCCAAGGAAATCACCCGGGAAGAACTAAACCAGACTATATCTGAAGGATAATTGGTTGTAGATTCTCCAACACAACCTTGGAAAGGCACATGGGTGTCACTCATTCAACTCATATTTGTGAGCAAGATGCCATATTTGGCCCTATGGGAGATTTAAAAAAATAAATATGGGCCTTGTCCTCTAGGAACTCCTAGCATTGTAACATTACAGAAGACAATGACTCACTAGATCATCGGAGATAAAAATGTTCTGATTTTTATCCTCACCACATAGCTTCCCTAGAGAGCGTTCTCTGTAATGCTTCTACCATTAGTGAACATGGAGTGCTTTCATGTGGAAGGGAGTGCCAGGTCTTGTGACAAACAATCAAAAAGATATAAAAGAAGAAATGAACCCTCTGTGAGACTCCCGTCATGGGGTTGCATCCATTGCTTGTTTATTTTCCATCTCTCTTCCTACAAGTTGACCCTGGTCAGCCTCACACTCAGGTCACCGACTTGGAGAAGTGACTTTACAATGTGGGAGTATTGGGACAAATCTCAAGGGACCCTGGGTCAGAATGATTGAAGCTTCCGTGTCCAGCCCTTCCTAGCCCGGGTATTTTCTGTCCGGCTCCCCGAGTCTGAATGTTTCTGCCCAATCCCATTTGCTGCTAGATCTCTCTAAAAGCTGAAGACTTTCAGCTCTCCTTGTCCTGAGGCAGTTCTATCATCGGATCTGCCCTTTCAGAAACCACTCCTAGATCCTGGGGAAGTGGGCATCCTGGGTCCTTCAGGAGCTACCAGGTGGATGTTGACGCTTTCTGCTCAGCGCACCCCAAAATTCTCTCCTGAACCAGCTCCTCACAGGTACCGTCTTCATATTTTCTCTTGTTTTTCAGGACTCTCTTTTCTCCTGTAATGGCTGCCAGCACCTAAAGCTTGCACTCTTTTTCAAAGCTTTTGCCCAGACAGTTTGAGTTTAAATTACAATTCATCTGTGTAGACTAATAATTAGGTCATTTATGTTCTTGTGCTGTCTCCACGGCCACAGAGGAGTCCCTTTACCTCTCCAAACTTCTGGTGACTGGATGGGGAAAACTCCACTGGCAAAGGCGCGTTCCCCAGGCACATGCACACACACATACGTGCATGTTTTCAGAATGAGTTATGAAGGTGGTTTGAATTACAACCCCACTGTTTACTAACACAGATAATCTTGGGCAAGTTAGTTCTTTGAGTCTCAACGTCCTCATCTGTGAAGTGGAGAAAAGAACATCTCCCTCAAGAAGTTCCATAAAGAATGAATGGCATCGTCTAGGCAAAGCACTTAGGATTGAGCGTGGCCCAGGGGAAGAACTTAGTGGATGTCAGTCAGCATCCATCATGGGCCTTCCCTCACTTCCAGATCTTCTGGTGTTCACAAATGCTCTCCTAAGGCTCCCTCCCCCCCCTACTCTCCTCTCCTTCCTCCTTTTCTATCATCTTAACTGAATAATTCTTCAGCCTTCACTTCTTTTTTCCATTTGCACTGAAAGTGGTAGAGGGCAGGGAAGAGGGTGGATCTGTGTCCTTGAAGTATGCCAACTTGTACTAATTAAGGAATGACAGTGGCTGTTCCTACACTCTCCTAGCATTGGTGGCCAAAAGAGACAGGATGGTTAAACTCTATAACTGGGCCTGAGGTTAACTAAGATTGCCTAACCATTTAAATCATAACTTCATGTAAAATGTTTTATTGCCATCACACCATATTCTTGCAAGAAAAGCCAACACCAACATTAGATGACTTTCTAAAAGTATTTTCTCAAACGTTTTTTTTTTTTCTGTAAAAATTACACTATAGGAAAAAAATGTGAGTCGTATGATTTTAATATCCCTTTTCTTTATTTTTTCTTAAAATTTATTTTTATTTGGCTTTCCTGACTATACATTTATTTTAGAAAATAGGAAATTAGAGAAAAATATTTGGAGGAAATTAAAGTAATCCATAATTATACCTCCCTAAAACAAATACTGTTATTTTTTAATATTTTCCTCTTTGTAAATGCTTTTATTTTTAAAGTTAAGAGCATATTTGAATGTACAGTTTTGTGTCCTGTGAACATTCTATGATGCCCATAAACATTTTTTTTTATAAACAGAAAATGTTAAGATATTCCGTTGTATCCAGATTTAACCAATTGCCTATAGTGAGCCATTTTGGTTGTAATTTTGTCGATTTTGTCTATTCTACACCCCTTCTCCTCTTTCCTCTTTGATTATTAGTAATTCTAAATATTTTTACATGTTTATTCACCCTAGATACTTGTGAATTGTCAGTTCCAGCCACTTTCCTAGTAATGATACTGTTCACCATCATTGTCCTCGTCATAGCATTTGGGGCCAAGAATGGTCAAGGCCAGGTTAACTCAGACTCTTGGATAGAGAAGATACCAGAACAGATTTTATCTCACTCCCAGCATTTATCTTCCGATACTGGCATTCCCTGGGAACAGTTGGTATCGAAAAGAGTTGTTTTGTTGCCAAGAAATCTATTAGAAAGTGGTTTTGCAAGGACATCCAGGACTGGTGTGGGGCCTAGAGCTAAATAGGAAGCTACCAAGTCATGGGCTTTCTCAAGACAGCTCTAGTCTCAGCTAAGGGAATGAAATCCTAAGAAGAATAATTAATGAGGAACGAAGCATGGAATCTTCGGGATCTCAACACAGAGAAATCATTCCTCCAGGGAAGAATTAATTTTTTTCTATACAGTTCCCTTTAGCCCAACTCTTTACTGCTAGGCTCAGCTCAATTCTACCTGGAAACCTGAAGAAGCAGAGAATGGGAAATAGATACCCATGCTCCAAATTTGGGATTGTACACCAGCCAGGACCTTTCCAGGGCCACCTGCCTACCAAGTTCACTGACCACCAGATTGGGCAAGTCAGGGAAGGCAATTGTAGCTTGAGGACAAGTAGGAATGTCGGTTCCTTTACCGAGGATAAAAAACCAATCATTTCTCTTGTCACTAGAAAGACTGGACTTTCCTCCACCATGCTTCCTGGCCTTGATGCTTGATGACCTCCACAACTTTGGGGCACAAAAGCACATTTAATATCATCCTGAGAATATAACATTCTTGAAGTCAGAAATAAAATCTGCAACTTCTTTGGAACTCTCACTGCACAGAGCTATCAGACTAGGAGCCACCCAGAGAGTATATCACTTTGCTAGATTCCAGGTCCTTGCAGGGATGGGTATTATTGCCTGGAGGGGAGGAAGTGGGCTGGAGCAAAGTCAGAGGCTAAGGATACCATAAAACTTAAATCAGCTCATATCACTGTCTGCCCAATGCCCTCCCTCACCCCATATACTTTGAGTAGAAGCCAGCATTTTCATGACGGCCTCCAAGACTGCATGATTTGGCTGTGATCCCTCCCTTACCTCTTTCCCTCCCTTATCTCTTTCTTCTCTTTTTCCTACTACCATTCACTCCATTCTATGCACAGCGGCATCGCTGTGGCATCACCCTCCTCCCTGGAAGAGCATGGCCTCAACTTGAAAGCTGGAGCAAATCCCTACAGCCCTAACAGCTGGATGCTATCAGATAAGCGCACTCCCAGTAGCTGAACAGCAAGTTCTTTCTTAAAGAGAAACCCAAGAGGTTTATTCCATGGCTGCCATTCTCCCCAAAGTAATTTTTCCAGGACGTTTACCCCACCACCACCCCCAACCTACTAACCATGTCCCAACTACGTGCTCTCATGGTATCCTGCGCATTCTAACTCAGTGCCAGTGGCCATTCACTTGTCTCTGTCTCCTACTGGACAGAGGATAGAGACTGTGTAATTTTATTCACCAGTATATCCCCAACCCTAACCAGAGCTTGGAACACAGAAGACATTCAGCAGATGGCTCTTAAATGAAAATATAAATGAATAAATGATACCAGCTGCCTCCATTCCCTTAACCTGCTACAGAATTAATAAACAAATCTTGAACCTAGTGGATATATGAAAATAAAAATGTCACTGAGGACTATCAAGCCAGCCTTTCTGTACCGGTTACTATATTCTGCTTGCTGATTTATGCTAATAATTACTGCCATGTTCGCTTTGGATGTGGATGAAAAACTACAGTGTCACTTGAGGGAAAGCTCCCAAACTTCTTAGCATGGGGGACATGTCTGCTAGGGACATGAAACTTCAAAGGGCTCAGAAGAAATTTATTATGCACGCATGTGTACACACACACACACACACACACACACACGTCTAGCAGACCACATCCAGTGGAATAATTGAGTAATGAAATTTTTATCTCAAACTGATTGGCCCCAGACCTCTCAACCCCATGGCTAAGCCAAAGGTGATTTGGCAACCTTGTAAAGATCCATAGGAAAATATAAGAGAAGGACTCATAATTTTTCTCTAGACCCAGGTGTATTTCCACACATTGGCTGTGCAATAGAAGTACCTGGTGAACTTTTAAAAATTCCAGTGCTCAGGCCATACCTGAGACCAATTACATCAGAATTTCTGAGGGCAGGAAGCAGAGAATGATATTTTTTTCAAGGGCCCCACATGCTTTCAACGTGCAGCCGGGATTGAAAAGCACTGCACTAGATTCTTCCTTTCCCTGAGCTCTTTCATGGAGCCCTACTGTGTGACAGGTGTTGTGGGAAGCACGGTCTCTTCCCTTATCTTGTTTATACAGAATTGTATCTCATCCATTTTACATGGACTGGTCTGCTCCCCAGAAGGGAACCAATTTTATAAGCCCTCATTGTTAACTCTATACCGTCAGGGCACAGGGCAAGAATAAGAACTATAGTTTATAAACTTGCTTAAGCTATTCCCCTAATATCTAAAGAGAATCCTTTAGCTCAATCCTTTTTAATAACATTAGAACTAAAGCCATTCCATAGATAAACTCTGTAGATGTTTAACTTACAAACTTAAATTTACATGTGATGGGATAAAAATGATTAATGTTTGGTGTTCCCGGCATTCTTTCCCGACCTTTGCTCACTCAACCCCTCATGCCTCCTTCACTTTCTTGTGAACAAAAAGGGGGGAAATCTTGCTCTTGTGAGAAAAGCGATTTAGAGTAGAACTCAAACCTCAGTCCTCAGAGTGTGAGACTCACTTGGAGTCCGTGTGGAAGACCTTTGGGAGACCAAAGGACCGAGTGACAGACACAGGGCAGAAGAAAGAAACTCTAAGGAATTTGGTGCGGTGGGGAGAGGGGGCACCTGGGTGGCTGAGTCAGTTAAGCATCTGACTCTTGATTTCAGCTCAGGTCATGATCTCATGGTTGGTGAGATCGAGCCCTGCATCAGGCTCTGTGCTGACGGCGTGGAGCCTGCTTGGGATTCTCTCTCTCTCTCTCTCTCTCTCTCGCTCTCTCTCTCTCTCTCTCTCGCTCTCTCTCTCTCTCTCCTCTCTTTCTCCTTCTCTGCCCCTCCCACTCTCATGCTTTCTCTCTTCAAATAAATAAAAAATTTCAAAAGAGGAATTTAGGGGGTTCTAAAAATAGAAGGGGACGAGAGATTTTAATGCATTTCTAAAGACTAAGTTATTATATCTGCTTAAATGTTTCTGGGGGAGCGAAGTATAAAAACTACAACTTCTGTACAGGCCGTGCCACCAAACTCCAAGCCCCCCCTGCCCCCAGCAGGACTGCACAGGCCACATGTTTGTGTGACTTACATCGATATGTGAGTCCACCACCTGGACTCTGATGCCTGTCCTGGACTCCCTGGATATTGAGGGGACGTATCAGGAGTGACTGCCGAGAATCTCCGCCCTGCTTCCCAGGGAATCCTCTTCTGTATCTGTCATTCTCCTTCTCCGTCTTCTCGTCTCCTTTTGGACTCTGAGTGCCCGTTTCTGCTTTGCATGCACACTGGTTGTGTCCTGTGTCACGTGAACACAGAGTTGTCCTAAGGTATATCATAGCTCCAGATACAGTCTCATGTACTCATGGACGAACCAGCCATGTATTTATTTAACACGTATCTACTGAGTGTAAGCCGCATGTCTGACAATGCAGAAGTTAAGCAGTATAGTCACAGGCACATAGCCCTGGCCTCAGAGAGCCTAAACTCTAGCAAGAAATTGGGTGCAATTAAGCAATAGATTTTTTAAGTATCGTTTTTCATCCAGGGCAAAAATAAGGTGTTCGCTGCGGAGCCTCCCCATCAGGGAAGACTTCCTGAGGAAGTGACACTTAAGCTGTGGATGGAAGGAGACAGGTGACGAAGAAGGGGGAAAGAGTATTCTAGCAAGCGTTAAGAGTGTGTTGGAAACCTGGTAAGGGCAGCGAAGAGCACTCAAGGAATCAAGGGAAGTTCAGCAGGGCAGAAGAATAGTGCTTGACGGGAGACATGGCGAGAGACAGTGACAGAGGTCAGGAGGGGCCGGGTCTGGACCTTGAAAGCCATACTCGGAAATCTGAACTGCATTCCCGAGCAAAAGAGACCCCTAGAGCAGCACTATCCAAGGAACATTTGGGGGACGGTGGAAATGTTCTATATCTGCTCTGTTCGGTATGGTAGCCACTAGCCTCGCGTGGCTGTTGAGCGCATCAAATGGCCAACTCGACAAAGGGACTGAACATTATATTTTAGTTAATTTAAATAGGATACGCAGAGCAGACGGCACAGACCCACAGTGCTATAATCACGGGACACTTACACCTGAGTCTGTTTGTTGACACATAAGTGGTTTTGTGTCTGCGCATAATTCTACACCCTCATACCTCGATAACGTGCACATAGATACAACTAGATACAGCTTCATAGAACAGACCCTTTCCTATTGTTATAGGAGGGTACAAATGACGAAAGTTGAAACCAGAAATAGTGCAGGAGTCAGTACAGGGAGATTTGACACAGGAAGACCTGGTGTAAGAGGGATATGGGTGGGTCGTAAAACAAAGTGAATTTGGGGTGACACTTTTTAACTGAAAAGAGGAAAAAAAAAAGAAAAAGAAAAAATCCGATGAGACCACCAGTGGTTTGGGAATCGAGGCTTTGTTTCCTTTGATCTTTTCATCTTTCGGCAAAAGGCTTTCACAAATGACACATATCCTTCGAAGGCAGACCAGAACTGTAAAGATGGCCTTGATAACTGGGAAGAGCTCCAAAGGGCATAGATCAAAAAGGGGAAGGAAGCCCTTCTTAGCCAGGATGATTTGTCCCACTGACATTCATCCACCAAGAAAATTTCAGGCACTCTGGTTTGCACAAGTACTTATTTCAAAGTTACTAAAATTGTTATGGGAACAAATAGATAAAGTCCTAGCTGATAGAAATATTAGTTTACCTGAAAGATATACCATCTCATGGACTAGCATGATGACTTTTTCCGTGTTGAAAAGTAACCAAACTACATACCCATGAACTAAATAATAACGCCTGTCTCCAGTAAGTGGTATAATTGTTACCAGCTAGGAATGTTGTGATTTGCTTCCCAGTGCTCGTCTTACCCATCTAAGTCTCTTGGTGGATACTCTTTACCCATCCTGGCCTAGCAATTCCCTCAATATACCATGTTCCTGATTGCCTCTGAGTCTTTGCACGGGCGGTTTCCTCTACGTGAGACATTCTTCCCAATCTCTTACCAACTTAGCCCGTGCACATGCTTCAGATCTCAATGCATACACCACTTCCTTATGAATGCCGTCTCCAATCCACTCCACCTAACCCAGATTAGATCAGTCCTTCCTGTTTTATAATTTCATAGCCCCTGCTCTTCTCTTTCATAGCTCTTTTCACAGTGATAATACCTTAATTACTTGTGTAACTATTGTTTGGCTTTGCCTTGTCTTCTGGATTGTTGGCTCCGTGAGGTCAGATATTGGAATCTGCCTTGTTCATCATTTACAATGCCTACAGGATTTAGTACAGGACCCAGTAAACAGTAGGTGCTCAGTAAATATTAACCAAATGTTCAATAAGTGAATTAATGTAATTAATTTTGTTTTCATTTTAGATTTAGTCATCTAATCCCTTCCTTCCATATTTCTGTATCATAAGCTACACTCTTATGGAGTTCTATACAATGGAAAACAACTCAAAAGAAACCCTAAGCCCTGTACATAGTTGATTAACTCTGATATTCCTTGTGCACTTCCCCTTAAGATCTGATAGAGCATCTGGTGCTAAATCATTAAGTCACAACAGCTATAAACATGTTCAGGCCCAGCATGAACTTGGTCTGACATCCAACCAGTCTTCTGGCTGTCGCAGAAATGCCTCCATCCATTTCAGAAATGTGCTTACTACAGAAATATGAGGCTCAGTTTGTTATATTTATGAGATACTGAATTTCCAGGATGCCTTCAATCAATAGAAAATAGACATTATATTCTTACCTGAAGGCAATAGTGATGTGACTGGCTGTGATTCTGGGAGTGAGTGAAATAAGACGGCTCTCAGAAAAATTATTTTAATAGAGATATGCTAACTCACCTTAGGGGAAATGACTTTTGGAACAATGAGGCTTGATTGTAATGAGAATTATGGAAATTTTTTAAATATCCATTGGCCAAAAGGGGATTCATCAGTGATGAAGATATAGAAAGGAAGCAACACGAGTGAAGGACGTCACAGACAACAGATCACGATGAACTATGGTCCCATTGGCAGAACTTTTATCCCTTGAGAGAGGGTTGAGCAGGCTATCTGTTGTCTAGGTGATTTAACATCCTTTTCATCTTCTTGTTTTGACTCTATGCTCACCAAGCTACCTTTGATTATAATTTGGTTTCTTATGTCTGTCTACTGGGAGGCAGTATGTTAATCTTGCCAATATGCATGTCCCTTTGGACCTGACAGTTGCTTCTCCTCAGAAAGACTTGCATTGGCACATGGGTTTTGGGAACTTGGTTAACTGGCTGACCACAGTCCTCTCCTGAGAGCTATGCCCCTCCTACCCGCACCCCCCCAACCCAGGTCATGTCTAGAAGCAGGTGACAGAAGTGTCCAGTTGAGGCCAGCCCCAAAGACTGGGACACCCACCACTACGGGTTGCCCTGGCAAGCTTCCTGAGGCACGGCCTGCCATCCGCCTTCTCCTGGCAAAATCCCAACCAGCTATACGCTGTCTCTGCCCAGATTTAAAATGGAGACCCGTTAAAGTAACTTGTTTGTTACAACTAGCCGCACCCTCCTAGAGATCCTTTTGAAGATTTCCATTATGAGACATGAAATTCAAGTCACATCGTGGTGATGATGAAAACTACCGCCTCAGGAAAGGCAATGGCAGCTGGGAGGAAAGCAAGGAGGAGAGTAGAAGGAAAGAGTAAGGAGCTAATGTCCTCATCATAGAAACTGAGGAGACAGAAGATACTGTATCAGAGAGTTGAATGGAAACCTGGCAGAATATAACTAAGTTAACGAATTATCAACGTAAGAACTAAAAATAACAATAGTAACTACTCTGTAATAGATAACATCCATGAAGAAGGAACTAACAATAGTGATAGTAACCACATTGCCCTAAATAAGTACCTAGGTGAGGAAAGTAGAAAGGCAAGAGAATCAAATTCAGCTTTACCATGGCAGGGAGCAGATTGCGTAAGTAGAAGCGTGTTATTTAGAGATCTAGGACTAAACTCACAGAAAATATAGCTTAGAAAGTTCTAAGTGGTTACCTCTGGAACTCTAACTAAGAAGAGTTGAGGCAAAGGAGGTTTTTTTTTTTTTTTTTTTTTTTTAAATAAGTCTGTTACCATTATCATTATGGTTTGATTTTAACCATGTGTATTTTGATTCATTTGTTCATTCAGTAAATATTTATTCAGTGGCCATCAGGTGCGAGGTACAGTCCAGTCACTAGAGATAGAGCACCAAACATTATACACAAAAATCCTGCCCTCAGAAATGTAGTAGAGGGGACAGAAAATAAATAAATTAAATATAAGGCATGTCACATGATGTTAGTGTGATTGAGGAAGATCAAGTTCACCTAGGGGAGAGATTTGAACACAGACTTGAAGGAGAAGAGGGAGGGAGCCATGTGGCTTTCTGAAGGAAGACTGTTCCAGACAGAGGGAACAGCCAACACAAAGGTCCTGAGGTAGGAATGCCTAATGAGTTGGAGAGAGAGCAAGAGGCCAATGGAACTGGAATGGAAGGAATGAGAAGGCACAACCGGAGGCAGTGGTGCTGGGATGGAGTGAGGACACGGTACAGGCTTCATAGCAATAGCCAGATTTTGGCCTTTACTCGAGTGAGATGGGAAACCCAGTGAAGGTATTCCGGCAGAAGAGTAGCATCTAACAAGTTTTTACAAATCTGACATTTTTAATAACAGGCTCTTTTCAGATTGTTGGGGGGGGGGGTAAGAACAAGTAAGGAGGGAAGACAGTGGACAAACATTGTTTGGAAAACTCTAGGAAAACTCTAGGAAAAGACTGAATATTTTGGCTTGAGGTGGGATCCAAGCCCCTTAGATGGCAGGAGGGCAATACACCCTTGATCCCTCAAGGACAGGTGCAGGCAATTAGTGGGCGTGTTGTCTTTAGAGAATTTAAAGAATGATAATAGAACCAGCTAAAAGTCAGCCTGCTTTTTATTATCACCATGTGCTAACAGTTCTAAACATTGTCAGTGATAAAATACTTCAAAATCTTGTTTGATTGGTGGGTGGGTTGGTTGGTTTCGTTTTTGTTATTTTGTTTTATTTTCTTTGTCTGAATTCTAAGCGCTTGCTGTTAAGTGTAAGTGATATATACTCAAGCCTCAAATCGTACATTTTTATTACTAATCCTTTAGTGAACATCATATCGTAGATGGAAGTAATTTGCAGAACTCATAGTTATTCAGCCGTCCCCCAACACGGTCTCACCTACATATATTCATTTCCAGAGAAAGTTTTTAACAGTTGACGTCAGAGACTTGCTTTGGTTTCAAATTGTGTCTTCAATACCTGTAGTGCTACATTTTCCTGCATTCTAAATAAATAAGAATGACCCATGGTAATAGTCTTAGTCAAGATAAAGAAGCCGAACTTGAATTACTTCAAATTTGCCATTCTATGTAATCATCTAGAGTTTTTATTTGTGTTCCAAATTTAAGATGGTGGAATAGAGTGTAAATTATTAAGTACATGTACATTTTGGGATGGGCACATTTTATTCCATTCGTGAACTATCATATTGAATAATCTCTTTTATTTTTTTTATTTTTATTTTTTATTATTTTTTTTTTTAAATTTTTTTTTCAACGTTTTTTATTTATTTTTTTGGGACAGAGAGAGACAGAGCATGAACGGGGGAGGGGCAGAGAGAGAGGGAGACACAGAATCGGAAACAGGCTCCAGGCTCCGAGCCATCAGCCCAGAGCCCGACGCGGGGCTCGAACTCACGGACCGTGAGATCGTGACCTGGCTGAAGTCGGACGCTTAACCGACTGCGCCACCCAGGCGCCCCTATTTTTATTTTTTAACATTTATTTATTTTTGAGACAGAGAGGGACACAGCATGAGCAGGGGAGGGGCAGAGAGAGAGAGGGAGACACAGAATCTGAAGCAGGCTCCAGGCTCTGAGCTGTCAGCACAGAGCCTGACACGGGGCTCAAACTCACGGACCGCGAGATCATGACCTGAGCCGAAGTCAGACGCTTAACCCACTGAGCCACCCACGTGTCCCTGAATAATCTCTTTTAAAGTAGGCTACAATGCCCAAAGCGGTGCTTGAACTCATGACCCTGAGATCAAGAGTTGCGTGCTCTACCGACTGAGCCAGCCAGGCGCTCCTTGAACAATATTTTAAAATTAAAAGGTCTTCTTTTAAATTGTCAACTATAAAATAAAAATGAGGCAAAAATGTTTTTATATATACCATTATTTGTTTTATCTCATACACATAATGTACAGCATACATTATACCTACATATAACATGACTTATGTATCTTATATGACATAGTAACTACCAATCATTGCATAATTACTATTAAAATAATTTTGTCCCCAAATGGAGGGGGGGGGTGTTAATGTGCTCCAGTTGTCAAATGTGCTGGGCACTTCACTGGATCTAGAGGTCTATGTTTTAAATTTTTTTTTTAACGTTTTATTTATTTTTGAGACGGAGAGACAGAGCATGAACGGGGGAGGGTCAGAGAGAGAGGGAGACACAGAATCTGAAACAGGCTCCAGGCTCTGAGCAGTCAGCACAGAGCCCGACGCGGGGCTCGAACTCACATACCGCGAGATCGTGACCTGAGCCGAAGTCGGACACTTAACTGAATGAGCCACCCAGGCGCCCCTAGAGGTCTATGTTTTAAAAGCTCTCCAGGTAACCTCCTACATGCAGCCAGATGCAAGATTCACTATCTGTACCACAATCGGCACTTACTCTAACTCTGTTTCTATACTCTCCATCTTCCTTCCCTATACCCCCTCTACTCCCGTTAAGCGTCCATAGGTCTACCAAGGTCCCTGGGGAGGTGAAAAGGTGCTAATTAAAACCTTTGTTGCCTCTAGGTAGTGTTGTGCTAATGCGTACTTGACGACCAGCTCTCTGGGGGATTGATAGCATTTATGGATTTCTGTAGTGTGAAATACTCCCAACACCAACATAATGTCAGCCTGCTCGAGAAGTTCCTGCAAATGTAACAGTCAGCTCTCACAAGCTTGTACAAGTCAGCTGCGGCACACAGCTGCTCCCAGGGGTTCCTAAGACATTCTGCTGGAAGGATAATGGATTCCCATGGAAGAGTTCACTCTTTTTAGAAAATAGAGTTCCATTTTCTGGAACATTCTTTAAGTTTGTAGGTTCAGCATTAAAATTTAGAACACTCTTATGTGCACTCTGCCACCAAGGGTCAGGAATAACAGCCCTTCACATTCCTTTCTTTATCCATTTTGTGAAACACACCAGCCCCATATTCAGAAGTGGTTTTGGGTAAAAATGTCTGTCCAGCAACATGTGTGAACACACACGACTACAAACTCTTCCTTCTCCCCTTCAGTTTGTTGGAATGTACCCGAGAGAAATCACGCTACTTCCCCTGTCCCCAGCCAGCCTGTTCCTCCGTATGACTCACCTTCAGCCTTTCTTCATTCTTTTCTCTCAAAAGGAGGTGCTAAGAGATGAGGCAGCTTCCCTTCCTGACTTTGAACTGTGAGTCATGGCCAAACAGACCTGGGTGCAAGTCCCATTTAACACCACTTACAACATGTGAGGCCATGTACCGTCTCGGAGCCTGAGTAATAATAGTCGCCACCTCGGAGGACTGGTGTGGGATTTAAATGAGATAATACTAGCCAAGTGTGTAGCCTATGCCCGAAACATAGTTAGCCTCAACAAGTGCTATTATTATTCTAATTACCTTGATAAGTATTAATGAGATCACTTCCCTGGATGTTCCAGTTACCATGGAAATGAATAGCTGGGGTGCTGATGTTCACTTAGATGCATATGGACTGAGAACAGCTAGAGGATTCTTCACACTGCTCAGTCCTTGCACTTATTAGTTGCAGAGCATTGCTTAGAAGCAATCCTAATATGTAGTTTCTTTGCATTGCTTTGTGTAAACAAACCCTCAATGCTTAATTCCTTCTTATTACTTAACTGTTCCCTTATTGTGCTTCGTTTTCTTAACTGTTTTGTGAAAATTCAGGAGTCATGTCTTATTCATCAGTGAGCTCCTTCAAAGCACTTAGCAGAGTGCCTGATATGAAGTGGATGTTCAGTAAATATTTGATTCGCTACGTTGTTTACAGAAAAAGTTTGCACTGTATTTTTGTTTGTTTGCTTTGGTGCTGTAAATCTGTACTATTTTCTTATTCTTGGCTCCCGGGGATTAAGGAGTGTGGTTCAAACAGAGCACCCTTCCCCCCCACCCCCCCTCAGCAAAAGATGTGTACATTATTTATATTAGTACAAAGTATGTATTTATATAGATATATTCCATTATAAGGAATATAGTTTTATCTTCAGAGTGATAATAAGGCATTAAGTATCTTCAGACCTGTTGCATTTCTCTGTGCCTCTGTTGAAAACTCAGTAGGACACTTTGGGAGCTGACCCAGGCTATGTCCATGACTGTGCTAAGCCCAGGTGTTCAACACCTGCCTGCCTCAAGACAGATCTTGCCTTACTGTTCTTAAGTGGAACCAGGAGGCAGGAAGCCTACAGAAATTTGGGGACCTTGGTACTACCTGCATGGCTGTGATACACGTAAGAGACAGCACTTGGTAAACTTTTAGTTGTCAGGAGTGAAGGATAGGGAGAGTCATGGATGGAGCTAGTTGTTTGACTTGACCATGGGAAGGGTGCAGTTTACTGAGTTGGAAAACTATGGCACAGCAACAGATTTCAGAAGGAAGAAAAAAGTCTAGTTTTGGAAACATCAAATTTGAGATGCTTATAAGTCATCTATGTGCAGATGTCAAGGAGAAAATTGGACCTACAAGTCTATAGCCCTAAAGAGTACTCCGGGTTGGAAATGTAAGTCACGGGGAGGTCATGAACACATCGATGGCATTTGAAAACAGGAATGGATAAATTTACCTGGGAAGAGAAATGAGAAATTCCTATTTAGAAAAAGCCGAGAAGAGTGGAAGCCTGAAAAGAAGCAGATATGAACTGACATAGAAGTGAGAGAAAGACCAAGAAAAGGTAGAATCACAGAAGCCAGAGAAGGAGCATTTGAAGAGGAAGGTGTTTTTAGTTGGTTTCCTCAGGAAGCAGACTCTGGGACAAAACTCCGCATCAAAGGAGTCTCTCTAGGTCTAACACACAGAAAGGAAGGGAGGGAGAAAGAAGCTGAACTGCAATGCGGGACCAAAGGCACCTTGGATTATCGCACAGGTGGCTCTGGAAGTAGAATGGCTGTTCAGAACCCAGCTAGGGTAGCCAGGCCTTTACTCTTCCCCACATCAGTCACATCGGGTGGGAGCCACAGAAGAAGTGTGCTCTTGGCCAAGGGGCTCTTTGCAGCTAAGGGCCTCCTTGAACAGGCTCACGGCTGAAGTCTCTGTCTACATCACTCCTAGCAGCTGGGGAAACAAGTCCCTCACTGAAGGTGGCTCTGGGTAGTACATCACAGCATCCATCCAGACAGCAAGTCGTCAGCAGTGCTGAAGGTTCCAGTAAGTCAAGGGTGTGGAAATGCACATTGCATTCGACTATGTTAGTGTGGCGGCATTATGGGTTTGAGGCTGGTTTTCTAAGTGTTGGAGAATTCTTGGAAGTGGAGTAATTCAGGAAGACATGCACACGACTCTTATTTGAAGGGGAGCTCAACAATGAGGTAGAAGCTAGAAAATGGAATGTGGGATAAGTGAAGGATTTTGTTGTTGTTCGTTACACTCTGAAAGATCTCCTTCCCTGTGACCCGTTGGATTTCCCATCCTTGGGTTCCATGAGATACTTGCACACCCTTAAAATAAAGTAGCCTTTCTATGCTTAGGCTATGTGAAGGTGCTTTTTATTGCTTGCAACCAAAGGGTCTGTATCAGTCAGGATTTGGTCAGAGAAGTACTACCGTGAGTTCTATAGGCTAAGGGATTTATTATAGTATTTTGACTTTCTACAATGATAAGCTGTATTGGAGAATTTTATATAAGGCTGTTGCCTCTATGTCTGATGTTGGACCAGAGATACAGATCAGCAGGGCCGGCAAGAAGGAAGGAAGGAAGGAAGGAAGGAAGGAAGGAAGGAAGGAAGGAAGGAAAGAAAAAGAGGGAGGGAGAGAGGGAGGGAGGGAGGAAGGATGGAAGGACAGGAAATGGGGAGAGAAAGGACGATCTAGAACCCCTGAAATGGAACCCATGAGGACAAACTACCTCAACTTTGTTAACATCAGTGACCTATGAGAAAAGCCAGTATCTTTCATCATGGAACTGCATACGTACCTGGCCCAAGTCTCGGAGAAGCTGAAGGAGAAAATTCAGCAGTGAGTGGAGGAGCTAGAAGCCTGGATGCTGCCCCGCGCCAACAAGGGGAGCAGCGGACCAGTGGCAATGTGGAGGAGCTGCCACTGTGCCTTGTATAGAAATGGCTGAAGCCGGGGCGCCTGGGTGGCTCAGTTGGGTGAGCATCCGACTTCGGCCCAGGTAATGATCTCGCGGTTCATGAGTTCGAGCCCCGCACCGGGCTCTGTGCTGACAGCTCGGAACCTGGAGCTGGCTTCGGATTCTGTGTCCCCCTCTCTCTCTGCCCCTCCCCTGCTCATGCTCTGTCTCTCTGTCAAAAATAAATAAACATTAAAAAAAAAAAAAAAGAAATGGCTGAGGCCTTGTTTGCCTTCCAAATCTCATCCAAATTTCTCTTGTGGCTAACCCTAATCTCCAATCATATAGGGAAGTAACTTCACGTCTCTCAATATACACAATAAAAAGACACCACAGAGCCCCAGATAATACAAGGGCTAAAATTTCCTTGCAGAATTACTGTAAAGAACTGGAGATACTATGTGCATGTAAATCTCACAGAGTGACAGACGTATAATTGGTCCTCGATAATGAGAAGGGAATGATAATGCTGTTAAAGAGACTAATAAGATAACATGTTAAAATGTTAGCTTATGGTGTCTTTTTCTTATATTTTTCATTATGTTGTAAGCAGATGACCCCAATTGTCCCCAATATATATTATTTCCTTCTTCTTAGTACTAGCGTCCCCGCCAATACTATTTTTTCTTTTGCAGCCATGAGTAGTCTTATGAATTAGTTCGGTCAGTGGATTGGAAGTACAAATGACATGAGAACTTCTAGATCATTTTCTAAAAGATAAGTTACGGGTCCTGGGATTCCTCTCCTTCTCTTTTATGTGGGCTGGGTCACAGACATGGAGCTCACGCAGCTCTGGTCATGCAGATGAGGACAACATCCTAGGGACCAGTGGAGGAGAAGAGAGAAGGACCATGAAGAGAGACTGAGGAGGGGCTTGAGAACAAGAAGAAAGAGAGCTCTCTTCCAGAGAAGAGGACCGAGGTCTTCAGGATCCCTGAATGGTGGGAACCCTAAGCCCACTCTCTGGCAGAATCCCAGGAGGTAGAAAGTATTAAGGGGAATGACTGTCTGCTGCCCCAGGAAGGCTGGACCCTGGTTCCCTGGCTCTGGGTCTCATCATAGAATACCGTGAATGGGACAACAGAGATGCAGATGTGAGGGGTCGTTAGGCCTGGGACAAAGAAGGTCTTAGCGGTAACCAGTCAATTAGCAAAGGG